>NC_133774.1:97364965-97534971 GCF_003597395.2 Chelonoidis abingdonii | reverse complement strand
GGAAAGGGATCTGGGGGTCATAGTGACCAATAAGCTAACATGATGTCAAAACAGGAACGCTGTCCAAAAAAAAAGAAGCAAACATTCATTCTGGAATGATTAAGCGAGGATTATTTAAGCAAAGACATGAGAGAAGTAATTCTTCTCGCTCTACTCTGTGTGATGGCTCAACTGACTATTGTGTTCAGTTCTGGGCGCGCCATCAGAATGGCGTGGACAATTGGAGAAGTCCAGAGACGAAAAAAATGATTAAGTCTAGAAACATCAACCGTGAGGGAAGCTGAAAAAATTGGTTGTTAATCTGGAGAAGAAAGAGAATGTAAGAGGGACATGATAAGTTTCAACTAGAAGTGTTTACAAGAAGGAGGAGAAAAATTGTTCTTAACCTCTGAGGTTAGGACAAGCAGCAATGGGCTTAAATTGCAGCAAGGGCAGTTTAGGTTGGACATTAGGAAAAACTTCTTAACTGTCAGGGTGGTTAAAGAGTGGAATAAATTGCCTAGGGAGGTTGTGGAATCTCCATAATTGGAGATTTTTAAGAGCAGGTTGAACAAACACTTGTCAGGAATGGTCTAGATAATACTTAGTCCTGCCTTGAGTGTAGGGTCTGGACTAGAAGACCTCTCAAGGTCAGTTCCAGTTCTATGATTCTATGTGCACATAGTATGTGACTCCATACATCATTTAAGGCATAATGCTACACAGTGTATATTCAAATTTTAATCAAGTTTTGAGTATACAATACAAGCGTTGAAAATAAAGGATTAGTTAGAAAAACAAACAAGCCAGAGGTTTATTACAAAGCTTATGTGCTAAAGGATTTACCTTTATTTTCAAAGCATACAATAAAGCACAGTATTTATAAAATCAAGTAAATTCCACAACATTTGTATGACACTGTTGTATTGCTGGAAGAAATTATTATACTACTCAGAATGGGTTCTGTGCGAAGATAAAGATAATGGAGGTTGTTATTTGGACTATGCAGAGTGTTTGGCAAATAGAAACTCCCAGCATCACTGGTCCTATCAGATGAGGAAAGGAGAAACAAGGATATTTTAAGGAGGGATTAAACTATTTTGTTGTGCTTGTTCTCTATATTTTTATAGTTATATAAGAACGTTTTGATTATCTCATATTTTGTTGCTTTGTTCATAGTTAATAATAAATATATATTTATATTTAACATTTTTTAGCAAGAAAATTTACCTTCATTATATTATTTGCTTTACTAATTAACTGCATCTTCCATAAGAAAAAAGCACACCAATATTTTAAATATGTATAAATTAGCTATTAAAAATTCATAGATTTCATACAAATGCCTCTATTTTTCTGGAGTCTTTAATTTTAAAAAGTCTTTATGATTTATAAGTTCAAAATAATTAATTGAAAACATACTCTTTAGCCATCTGACGTCAACCCACCATTCTTACACTACTTGACTATTTGGAAACCACTGAGATTGCCCTGAACTTATTCTGCATGAAGCAGGCTTAGTCCTGTATTATTAATAAATTCTACATTTGATTAATTTAGTATCTGGACTAAAAGGGTTTAACAGGAAAATAAATAACCAGCACTGCTTTACAGTCAAGTCTTACAAAAGCATTTTAATGTGAAGCAGGACACCAATTAAAGTGATCATATGTCCCAATTTTTCATGTAATGTCCTGGAGTCTCAGGATCTTCTTTTATGACACCTGAATGCATGTTTTTTCCCCCACTACAATCATCAACATATTTGGCTTTTTTATAGTCACAACATATTTGTTCATAAAATAGTTATATAATGTGGAATTTGTTTTATTTACTAGGAACAATTCAGTGGAACGAGGGTTCAGAGTAATGACTAGTGTTTGGAGTGAAAAGAAAAACAATGATGTAGACACTGTCAAAGTCGTTCTTTTGCTCAGAGAAATAATGTTAAATGACACTTGTTCAATATTTCATGATAATTAACTCATAATGATAAGCTAGTGGAAAAAATCCTCTACTCCAAGTCAGAAGCTGGCAGTAACAACATTAACATATTTTTTTAAGTGTCCTTTTCTGTGTCTTTCACAACTTGAAAATATGTCATCACAATTTTCCTGGTTTTCAGTTTTGAAAATATGGTCACCTTAACATTTTGTCATTAATGTGCTTTCAAGGTCGTCTTCCCCACCCCCACGCCCCCCATATGTTCAGAACAGCAGCTGCAAGAGAGCATTGTTGCCATTTCTACCCAGATTTAAGAGTTTAAGAAACAACAGCCTCTAACGCCGAGTGAAACTAACCAGGACTTTGGTCAGCAATGGACTTCCAGGAAAAGTGACTGCAGGAGTATGGCACTACACTTCCTTAGCAATCCCCAATATTGGTAGTTTGTCACAGGCATTCACAGTGCAACATGTAATATATACGAGACATAGCAGACCCAATTCTGATCTTACACTAGCACGGGCATGAACCAAGTAACTCCACGCCAGTTTAAAATTAGATGAGAATCAGGTCCAGTAGCAATGAATGAATTTCTGCTGGCTGATGCCCATATACAAAGGCCAAAAAACAAATGGCAATAAGAAAGAATATAAAATGGAAGTTCTCTGTCCTGATTTTGGCTTCCCCACAAAATCCATGAAATACTCTGGAGGCTTTTAACAACAGAAGCCATATAAGGAGTTTCCAGGTGGGTGTGGTCTATACATTTGTCTGTGTAAATCCCTTTACCTTTCTATGGCATGTAAGCAGCACCTCAAACCTGCAGATTGGATTACTCCTATTCTGGACTGAAATCTCCTTGGCAGGGCATGGCAACTGCTTGGAGATACAGATGGCAAAAACAGTCAAGACGACATTTGCAGGATTATGTACACCTGTTTCTATGATGGAAGAGTGCAGTTCCAGAAGCTGTCCATTAATACAACACCCAATAAACAAGAGCTCCTATCTGCAACAAACTCTTTAATTTCTACCAAAAAACCCCAAGTTTACCCAGCCATCTAAATTATGTGTTATACATGACATTGTTCAGAGCTAGATACTCTGCCCTCCCTGTAGGTGGTGAGTCGATTTTATTTTACTGTTTTCCTCATTTATAGGATAAAGACATGACTGATCTTATTTTACTGAAGTCCTTAATATTCCTTAAGAAGCTTAGCACTTCAAAGCAAGAGGAGTAAGGCAATGGAGTTACTGAAATGAAGTTAAAGTATTGCACATTATAATATCTAACAGATAAGGTTTTAGACGCTTGCCTTGCAACAAAACCATTGATAAGGATTATTAACCAGCCTGCTAACAAGATAACCTTTAAATGACATTTAAACAGGTTTTCCATTAATGATTGACTTATGTCAATTTCTTCTATGATGATGTTCAACAGATGCTTAAATCCATCTGAAAGTAGTCATCTTTGATTTGTCTAGTTTTCCTAGGAAATGCATGATTAGAATGACCAGCTTAGGTGCTTTGTTCATGAAAACCATTTAATCATGATCCAAAATACAGAAAATGGAAGTGCACTCCGATCTACCAGCTGTGAATTAAGCTGAAAACATATCACTGCTACTTCAGTTCTGAGCCTTATTCTAATCACAGATTTACCATTGTTTCAAACTATATATGATGATCTAATGAGGTCTTCAGAAGTAAAAGACTTGTGCACACAGACTGCGTCACTGACCCTTCCTTCCTCCAGCATACAAAGTCACAAGACACCTGCTGATCTGGGACATCCATTTGATTTTTTTGAAGTAGTGGCAGATGCAGAATAAGGCTGTCTACACTATAGCCTATGTCAGCATGATTTATGTCGCTCCGGGGGATGATTAACTACACCCTGAGCAACATCAGTACACCAACTTGTGTGGCTAGCGCTGTTGGCGGGAGAGAAACTTTTGCCGCTTGGGGAGGTGGTTATTTTATGCTGGCATAGTGTGTCTTCACCAGAGACATGACCTCAGACTCCTATCAGTTAGGTGACATAACCTTGTCTCCATAACTCTTTTATAGTAGAACAAAAGCTTGATGACCTTCAGGGCACAGTTTCTTCCTATTTGTCCAGGCTTTTGCCTGAGGGGCAGCGTGCTGTGTACACAGTCTTCTCTAAGGGGTAGGATTTTATTTACATTGCTGTTCACACTGATCAATACATTTAGTGTTTTAATCAGTTTTGTATATTCACCCAGAGGCAAAGTGATGAAATGTGTTATCGTCACCGTGAATGGTCACTTACAACACGTTAACTCTTTATGCTAAACAATCTATTCCACCTTGTATTTAGCTGTGACACTGAGTGCCTTTCGCAGACCTGAAGAAGAGTTCTGTGTAAGCTCAAAAGCCTGTCTTTCGCCAACAGAAGTTGGTCCAATAAAATATATTACTTCACCCACTCTGTGTTTCAATAAATCTAAAAATACATATCTGAGAGAGTCATAATGAGAAAGTTTATCACTTTAATTAAATCCAAACTAAGTTATTCCCACCACTGGATTTCCCAGGACATTCTGTCTTTTGTGCATCTTTCTTTTAGACTGTGATCTTTATTTTGGGGTTTACTTTATTTACATGTCCACTAGCATTTGTGCTAAGGAAATAATTAAAAATAAGCATATTATAGTTTTCTAAGCAAAATAAAATGTTTAATCTAGGCTGGATTTTTTGGGAGGGAATGAAGGGAAGAGAAGATCCCTGTAACTGCTCTTTATACCTCCATTTCCCCTGATTTCCAACCTTAGCAAGTGCTCCATTGGTGGTGAATATTAATATCAACTACAAACTAGCAACAAGGCTGATTTATACAAATAGAGTAGAGCAGAGTGTAATGGCTTGCTTGATGGACACAAAATTGTCAGTTAAACCAGTTCTATATATATATATATACACACACACACACACACACACACACACACACACACGTGAGCACTGGCTGCTTGCAACTGGTACTGAAGGGGGGAGCAATGACTGTTACGTGGGTTGGATTATTAAATTAAATTGGATTATTAAAGGTGTTTGACACACTCAGTTTTGCATGGCTTGAAAACTACTCAGGAGATAGAACATGTTGTGTGTGATAGCACATGTCAAGTGCAAGGACAGCATGGGGATCTGAAACACAAACCACTGTAACAGGCCTACTGGATCCTGTAGGACAAGAAAGCCAGGAACCATGAGACATCAGGAAAAACAGAATCCTAGGATAATCCTTTTCTAAGTGCTAAATGATTGTCACCTTTTGAGATTTTTCATTCTAATCACAGATATTTTCCTTTTTTCTCCACTGTAATTCATGCCAAAGTTTCACATAAAAACCTCTTGCCTTCACCCTATTAATCTTTTGCCTGCTCCATTTTTGAGGAAATTTCTATTTTAAAAACACAACCCCCCTAGAAAAATAGACCCAACACAATATCACCACATAAAATTGAATGTATTTGGGTGTCAGGAGGAGAGACAGCAAGTACTGATTTTATTACAAAATGCTGTCTTCATGCTGGGATTTCCAAACGGACCTGAAAGAGAGATCTGTCCAAATCCCTATTTAAATCCAATTGGATTTGGATGCCTTTGGGCCTTGAAAATCCTAAACATAGTGATCAGAGTTATTTAAAAGCAGGACTGCACAGACACACATGTAGATAATCCAAACTGTGGGCTTATAAAGGAGTTTCTCACTTCAAAAAATGAAATTTGCTATACAGCAACACACAGACTACTCACTGGGAACCACAGCAAAAGAGGAAAGCTGTAACTTAAACATACTTCTGCAGCCAGAGCAGCGTCATTAAGAGTGAGAAAGGAACCACTGTTTATTTTAAGTCCAGCTGTGCAAAACCACTTGTTTTCATCTTCACAAGTATTTACATACAGAAATGATAGTTTTCAGTCTCAGAAAACTAAGCTGCAACACTAAGAAAAGTTCAACGTGAGAAGTAAAAAGAGAAGTGCTTTTCCACAAGATTGTAAAACAATTATTGTTACTAGGGTATGTAGAGAAATGTTTTGGCATATTTCTTGAAGAATACAACAGTGAATAATCACTTAGTGAACATCTGAATTCTTTAAGATCCTGATTCAGCGGGGTACTTAAGCATGTGCTTAAGTTTAAATACTTGGAATATTTCAGTGGGACTACTGTGATCTTAAATAAATAAAACTAGAAGAAATCATAAATTAAGAAATGAAAGCAATACAGTCTGATAACTTACTAAATAGACATCCAAAACTGAAGCATTATCATTTTCCATTTCCAGTGTGCTCTGTTCTGAAGTCAAGTAGATGGCACTGTCTTCTAGGGTGAACGTTGAACTCGAAGGTAACCCTTTACTGGAAATACAGGGGGGGGTACAATGAACACAAAAGCAAATTACATAGGGGGAAAAAAAGCCCTACAAACTTCAGCTCTTACATTTTTGTACTATTTTACAACTTGTTTCCCCCACTCCCTACTTCTTCAGAGCTATACTTTTTAAGTCAACAAGTGCAAATATGGCTGATTCCTTGTTAGCGAAATGTACTCACATACAACTAATGTGCCTTATCCACACATTTCTGTTGGTTGGGTGGCATTAAATAAAGAGCTATCAGGAAGAAATGATGCTTTTTCTGAACACCATAGGCCAAATCCTGCTCAAAGTTACATCAGGATAAATCTGGAGTAACTTCATTGTCATCAGAAGAGATATTCCAGTTTTCACCTGATGTAACTGGGAGAAGAATTTCCTGCGGTGTCCTTAATTTTTAAATTAAACATTAAATGCAGTGACGAGCATAATAGCACCCCCACATAACATAAAAGGCTAAACCGTCCAAACAATACTCATTATATCCCCTACTTCAGTTTAGTACAAAAGAAAAGAAAAAACTGACATCTTAGCCTCCCACCAATGTGATCAGGTTATACTATGATCAATATATTGTCAAGTTTTTCCTGTTTCACTCATCCTGGCTTACAAACAAACAGTCATTACTTTGACTATGTAGCCTATTATTTATTATGCTGAAGTACCATTGTTTTCTTCATTTGGCTTAAGTTAAATGTTATGTGTGAGGGAACACCCGTAACAAGATTGCACCTGCACACAATTCAGAGTAACTTAAGTGCAGTAATCGACGACTGACCATATTGTATTCTGATGTGCAAATATGGGATGAATTTTCAAAAGTATGTCCCCATGCAAAAAAAAAAAAAAAAAAAAAGACATGAAAACATGCTAGTGTGTGCAATTAATGCAATTGTGCATATGTAAGGCTAAGTCTTTATCTGCTGGGTGTAATTAGTTAATTTTAATGAATAATGGTAGGGAGGAAGTGTGAAACTGCAAGTAGATTTTTGCACTTTTTTTGCAGGAAGAGCTTGAGTCTTCATTTTTTAAAATTGTCCCTTAAGGCCAGGATTTTCAAAAGGAGTCTAAGAGACTGACATGCCCACCCCTCACTGAAAGTCAATGGCACTGCAGTGCCAAAATCCCAGCCTAGATTTTTGTCCCAGACTTTCAAAGATGGTCCTCCTTGCTTCATCCACAAGCATCCCAGGCAACCAGCTACAGTGCTGCCACTCCGGGACCTAGGAAAGCAGGATTCATTTCTTCCTCCCCTGAAGAACTTCCCAGTTTACAGTTTGACTACTTAGGTTGTGCTCTGGGGACAGGTTTTGCTCCTATGTGTATGCCTAAGAAAATGCACATCACATACTACAAGAGTATTAGTCATTGCACTAGTCAGTATTAACGTCTCCTTTTCAGAATCCGTAAAATTAACACTCAAAATATAAAACAAATACAAACAAAATACAAAACAGAATGGATAAAAATGCCCAATACACCTGATGCCATACTAGTATTAGATGCATACTATTACAGTAAGATAGTTTTGTTATCTAGTGTATTGGGTGTCTTTTCAATAATAAGGCCTTATTCTCTTTCCTTCTGGGCTTATCCAATTCCCACTAACTCCAGGGGAAGTTGGATAAGACCCTCTATTTATATGCCATCTAGTAACATTTCAGTCACACTACTTTCATTTAACTAAAGACAACAAACAAGAAATGAAGGCAGTCTGCCAGGGTAGCACTGGGAGTGCTTCTTGAATGTTGACTATGTTTTATCATCTCACACAAATAAAGCACTGGCCTGAAAGATGATGTCCCTGGCAAAAAAAAAAAAAGAGAATTAAAGAGAAACAAGAGTTGCCTTAGCTTTTAAAATTCAATAAACTCCTGGGGCCTAATTCAAACCTCAGAATGTACAAAGGCGCGCACACACATGGCCATGAAAGGAGGGGAATCACACAGAGGGTGTGGGGTAGCTGTTATTTATGTAAGGATGGGGGCAGGTGTGACTGCAGAGACCAAAGGTCACCCTCCCCTTTGGCAGATAGTGCTCCAAGCAGCTGGGTGTAGAGCAGACTGGCAGGCTGCAGTTTACAGCAGGTTCTCAGTGCTGTTTTGTAATGTTTAAATAGGAATAATTTAAATGATTAAACACAAGCTCTTCATGCCCTAAAAAGACTGTGCCACAACACACAGTAGCTCTTCTATCCTGCCCCAAAAAGCTGCAGAGCTCACATTCTGCAAGGCCTTTATGTCGGGAGCTGGAGAGACAGGGTGTGAGAGTTGGGTTGGGACATTTTAGCTGTTTCCCCCGGTTAAATCAGCCAAAGGTGGTTCTGTGACTACTTGGAACAAAATCTGCTTCTTCTACTCAAGTTAGTTTATTGTTTCATTCAAAGCTCCAGAAAGAACCTGGTACTATACTTTCTTTTCTAGAATACACTGCTCTCCTTTCCTTACCAATACATTATTTTCTGCTACAGCCGATGATGCTATAGCCTTCTGTGGCTAGACAGAGTTAATACCAGTGCCATGATGCTAAGTGCTGTGATTTTCATTCTGGCACTTAGTGAAATTTAACCAGTCGCTTTAGTTACTGTACAGATAGAATCCATTTTAGTAGTTAGCAGCAGTAATCGTTTCATCTTTAAAAAAATGTAGAGGCGCTGTCTTCACCTTACAAGGTGCCCATCACCTACACATAGCAAGGAAGGACAATCGTTTCCCACCATTCAACAGGAGGTGGGTATAACACAGCAGTTGTCGGGAAAAGAAAAACAGAAGGTGGAAGGAGAAGACACAGACAAGCTACTCTTAATGGTCACAATCCAGTCACCCAGCCATGAACTTTCTATATGGCCCTACCAAATTCACAGCCATGAAAAACACATCACGGACCATGACATTTGCTCTTGTGTGTGCTTTTACCATTATTATACAGATTTCATGGGGGAGACCAGCATTTCTCAAACTGTGGGACCTGACCCAAAAGGGATTTGCAGGGGGTTCCAAGGTTATTTTAGAGGGTTGCAGTATTGCCATCCTTACTTCTGCGCTGCCTTCAGAGCTGGGCGGATGGAGAGCAGCAGCTGTTGGCTGGGCACCCAGCTCTGAAGGAGGTGCCCTACCTGAAGCAGCACAGAAGTAAGGGTGGCAATACCATACCATTCCACCCTTACATCTGTGCTGCTGCTGGCAACAGCTCTGCCTTCAGAGCTGGGCAGCCGGCCTGCAGCCACCGCTCTTCAGCTGCCCAGCACCACTGCCATCAGCAGCAGCGCAGAAGTAAGGGTAGCAGTACCGCAACCTCCTCCCCGTTCAATAACCTTGCAACCCCCCTGAAACTCCTTTTGGGGTCAGGACCCCTACAGTTACAACACCATGAAATTTCAGATTTAAATTGCTGAAATCATGAAATTTACAATTTTTAAAATCCTATGACACTGAAATTGACCAAAATGGACTGTGAATTTGGTAGGGCCCTAACTATGAGGCAACAGTAGAGAGTAGGGGAGAGAAAGAAAGACGTGTATAAGGGGAAAAGATATATGGAAGAGGGCAGAGTAGAGATCCCAATGAGAAGATAAATCATCTGTTTGGGAGTTAAGACCCCAAGGGAAAGAAGGCACCATAGGAGAAAAAGGAAGAGGAATGATGCAACAGAAATTCCATGAGACAGCACATTTCTTCCTGTAATTGAACACCCCAAATGTATCTATGTGGACAGCAAGCTGCCTCTTGCTTCTGTGACTATCATTTCGAACAGTCAAAGGTCATCCCTTTAGCAGCCATTCATAAAAAGGTGACAGTCTCCAGCACAGAGCTGTTTATTAGACGGGCCTTCCCCTGGCGGTCATAAGACTTCAGTTGATCAGGTCCCATGCTGCAGGGGAACCTCAATGTTGTGTAGAGGGATAACAACAAGGAAATCACCACCCTTCCTCATTCTCTTTCTTTCTTTCTACAGAAGGTGGGGTAGGAAGTAAAAGCTCAATTACAAATCCTTGAAAAAGGCATGCTCAGAGCTACCTGGTGAACCAGATAATGCACAACCCAAGATAAAGGCTGTCTCAAATACAGTGAAAAAGCTGCAGTGTGTCAATGAGCTGGCCAAGTTACAAGGACTAGAGAAACTGATTTCTATGTGTGATAAAATGGAGCGCAATGGACTTCAATGGTAGGGACAATAGTAACCAACACCAGAAAAGTTGTTGACAGAAGTCTTTGCAGCACTGATAAAATGTCACCTTTGTCCCTGGACAGGGATGGTCAGGTGCACTCACATTTCATAGGCAGCTCTTCATTTTGCAGTGAACAGAAAAAGGTTATGATGTCAAAAAGAGCAACACAGGAACCTGCAGTATCTTTGTGGCAGAACCGAGCTTCTTTTTAATCTACCTTGAAGTTCAGTAACTGGAAAATTACAGAAAATTTAACTGGTACTATAAGAAAATTTTAGCTTCTACAGATTAAAAATATCAGTACTTTGCAAACTTGGAACAGCAGGTAGAAGCTCCCCTTTATTTATATACCTCAGACATTTGTGTCTTATTTTTAGGTGAAGCATCTGGTCTGGAAACATTGCTGGAAAGGGCATGTGAACAAGGACTGTCAGTACTGGGAAGCTAATCTGTAAAGTGAGTAAAGGAGAAAGTGGAAATTGAGTCACCGGCACATTAGTTTGCATCTGGAACTCATGCTGGTGCCAGAATGCAGGCTCTGACCTTTGCCAAGAGCTAAGTTCTGCCACACATTAAGCTGCAGTTTAATGTTTATTGATAATACTGTAATGTCACTTCAGTAATGCACAGTCTGGAGGTTCTGTTAGTTTTCTGCAAACAGAAATATAAAAGAACATCCTGCCTGAGCCAATAAGGCTCCTCAGTTGGAAATCAATCTCACGGCAGAAACCAGGAGCGGCTCCAGGCCCCAGCACGCCAAGCGCGTGCTTGGGGCAGCAAGTCGCTGGTGGTGCTCTGCTGGTGCCTTGAAGGCGGCAGGCAGGCTGCCTTCTGCAGCTTGCCTGCGGAAGGTCCGCTGGTCCCGCGGCTTTGGAGGACCTGCTGCTGGCATGCCTGCGGGAGGTCCACCAAAGGCGCAGGACCAGCAGACCCTCTGCAGGCGAGCTGCGGAAGGCAGCCTGCCTACTGTGCTTAGGGTGGCAAAATCCCTAGAGCCGCCCCTGGCAGAAACCAGTCATTTAGGTTTACTAAAATTGTTTTCTTCATTGTGTTATGACAATTTCTAGAACAGTAGGAGAGACCATGCAATAGGCTGAAGCTATATTTAAAGCTAGGCCTACTCTGGTTGTCTTTTCCCTTTAGAGGTATATGATGAGAATCAAACAGGCCTTCCCTTATTGTTTGCTGAGCAACTGGATTCAACTTTGAGAAGTACTGTAATCTGCCATTGTGTTATAACATGGAGAACAGCTAAACGCCCTCCCTCCTCCTCAGCACAATCTGGTAAGTGAACAGACTCCATTTTTATTTCTTTCTCAGCTAGAACAGATATTGCTTGAGAAAGTAAAACCTTTCCCTGCTTAGATGAATTGTGAAAACCCTGCCTTGGACATGAGATGCAACAAGTACGTTGATTTTTGTCATGGTTAAGGATTCCTCACAGAAATCAGGGTTGTGGGATTGGGCACAAAGTTACTGATAGAATACTCAAAACTAAGCTAAACCTATAGTAGGTAAGTAACAGCACAACTCTTACATGCTTACATACTGCTCCTAGCTTTCTAACAAGTGAAGGTAACAATGTCAGACTAGGTCAAAAAACTGATTGCACAAAAATCTGGCAAACCTATTCGAGGGGGAGGGTGGAAATCAACAGATTGGAAATCTGGTAGGAAACTCTCAAACTTTCCAAAATTTGAACACAGATGTTTTTATTCTTCAACAAAATCTCCTGTTTTATTTACTTATTTTTATTGAACTGTACTTGTCATTTAAAAGGTCCCAAAATTGAAAATTCTGGAAAACGCTAGCCACAGAAAAGATATGGCATTGAAATTCAAGCTTCCCTATGCTGCTCTGTCAATAAGCTTTGACTCTGGTTTACCTGTAAGATTAATGGGATCATTTATTCTCCACACCAATTCGATACATGCTTCTGCAGAACTGCAGCAAGTGTGCCAATTAGCAGGACGGGCATAAATAGATTTTTCTGGGGATGATATGGACATATCTTGTAGGAACTGAATTGAAACTATCAACTGCTTTCATATAGGTCAAATTAATGTCACAGTTTCTTCAGTATAAGGGTGACTGGGTGGCTTTGGTGCATTGTAGTGTTACTATCCTCTAATATAGATGAACGTTATACATGAGATGGACACCAAAATACTCATTACTTGAGTATCTCACAATATTTACCCCTATGCATCAGCACCTAGAATAGCTGCACACTGACACCTTTCCCATAAACATGAGGGTTCTCATGATAGAATATTAAGCTTCCCTGAGGCAGCCTACAGCACATCAACCCTGGATATAAAGTTTTCAAATGCAGGGCTTAAAGAAAGAGGGCAGAAAACAGCCTTGTTTCACAATGGCTAAGTAAAGTAGCAGCTACATGGGCAGTAAAACAGATGTCCTAATAAATGAGCTTTTAAAAGCTGTGGAAAATGCATCCAAATACATGTACATATTTGCACAGAGACAACTCACTCTTTACGGACCTATTTGATGTGACTGAATAATTAGTCTACTACTGGGGTGGGCAACCTGAGCCTGAGAAGGAAGGAGCCAGAATTTACCAATGTACATTGTCAAAGAGCTACAGTAATATGTCAGCAGCCCCGCAACAGCTCTGCCCTGGCTCCCAGCACTTCCCGCCCACTGGCAGTCCCACCAATCAGCGCCTTCCCCTCCTTCCCCACACCTCCTGATCAGCTGTTTTGTGGCATGCAGGAGGCTCGGAGCGGGAAAAGCGAGGGCATGGCAGGCTTGGGGGCAGGGCTGGCTATATAAACTGTGGGGCCCGATTCGAATACCTGGCAGCGGTCTGAGGCTCTGGTGGCACTTCGGCGGCGGTGGGTCTGCTCCGGGTCTTTGGTGGCACCGAAAGACCCCCCACCGCCAAAATGCTGAAGACCCGGACTCCCCTCCGTGGGTGCCGGGTGAGTGAAAAAATGTTAAAAAATTAAAAAGGCGCCTAAGGTGCGGGGCGCTCTTAGGCACAGGGTCTGATTCCTGGGAATCGGAGGCATTGGCCAAAAGCCGGCCTTGCTCGGGGGAGGGGGCGGGAAGGCGTGGAGTGGGAGCAGGGCCCGTGGCAGAGCCAGGGGTTGAACAGTGAGCACCGCCCAGCACATTGGAAAGTTGGCACCTGCCCCAGAGTTGGTGCCTATACAAGGAGCCGTATATTAACTTCTGAAGATCCGCATGTGGCTCCGGAGCCACAGGTTGGCCACCCCTGGTCTAATATATGTCAGCAGTGGCATCATTGCTGAAGCCCAACACTGCTTTTCAGTCTATAAAAAAGGAACAAATTGTATTATAAGGAAACTATCAATGATATTTTATTTGCACTGCAGTCACTATTAAGTACCAAAGATACAGCTACAGAAAAACAATATGCAGGACTAACTTTTTTAATGCTGACTTTGCAGTGAAGTAAATTGCCAGAAAGGTTCTTTTGTGCTCCCAGATCTAAGCTAATTGCAAACCATAACTTATGAATCAGTAAACATCACAGAAGCAGGAGATGACTGAGTCAATACTTTTATGCAGCTTCCATTGTAAATCATAACAGCAGTTGGCATACATTTTCAGCACAATAGGGCTCGCACAAGAGACCAGCATTTAAAAACCCACTCAGTGTTTTATTCCCAGCTACAGAAGATGCTGCAAGTGGGCAGCATGTATAGCCTCTGGGAGGCTGGATCTCGATTCAGTTACGCATCTGACCAAAAAAACCTCCAGCTCGGTGGTAATGACTGGTCCAGCTGGAGAGAATGTAATCCTTTCTACGGAACCCAATCAGAGTGAATTCTTAAGTCACTCGCTCATTGAGTTTAGATGGAGGAACCAGTCTGTCACATGAGAGAAGCCCTCTTCTCCTTCGCTAGTTTATGCTCTGGCTGTAAGAGGCCATTAGATATGGACCAGCCTTTTAAACCTCAAAATTATTGTTTGTCTCTTGCACCTGGCTTTGTGTCTTACCCACTGGTCACATCTTTCATTACGTTAAAAGAACTTCCAAAGCCACTGAACTATAATTTTTACACAAAAACTTTTGTTGGTAGTTTTTGCAGGCTTGGTGGTTCATTACTTGTTACTGAGGATCTCTAGCTAGAATAGATGACTTATGACAAAGCATAAACTGTCAGTTTTTGCCACAGATGTTGGATCCTTATTTGATATCTTTAGCTGTCGTTGATTCATCTATTTGCCTCCTAGTATCTACATGGGCAGATAGTCTACCAAATATTTCTTTTGGGAACCAGAAAATTCTTCTTACTCAATTAGAGATTTTTTTGGGGGGCTGTTCATTCTCTGAGAGGTTTAACAGTACAAAGTATGCAGAAGTTATAACAAAACCTAAATATTTTCCTCTAGTTTCTAACATCACCAAAGATAATATTTTAATTTGTCAACACAAAGTATAGTTTCATAAGATGAAATATAGAATCATAGAAATGTACGACTGGAACGGACTACAAGAGGTGATCTAGTCCACATCCCACCTACCCGAGGCAGGATCAAGAATACCTAGACTACTCTGACAGGTGTTTGTATAACCTGTTCTTAAAAACCTCCAGTGACAGGGATTCCACAACCTCCCTTGGTAACCTAGTCCAGCACTTAACTATTGTTATATTTAGAAAGTTTTTCCTGATTTCTAACCTAACTCTCCTTTGATGCAGATTAAGCTGGTTACTTCTTGTCCTACTTTCTGTGGACATCGAAAACAATTGATCACCATCCTTTTTGTAACAGCCCTTCACGTATTTGAAGACTTGTCAGGTTCAACCTCAATCTTCTTTTCTCAAGAATAAACATGACCTCATGGGCCAGGTTTTCAAAACTTTTTATCATTTTTGTTACTCTCCTCTGGGCTTTCTCCAATTTGTCCATATCCTTTTAAAAGCGTGGTGCCCAAATCAGCACACAATACTCCAGGGGAGGCCTCACCAGTGCCATGTAAAGTGGAACAATTACCTCCCATGTTTTACATACAATACTCCTGTTAATACACCCCAGAATGATGATATTAGCCTTCTTTGCAAGTGCATCGCATTGTTAATTCATATTCAATTTGGGATCCACTATAACCCCCAGATAGTTTCTGCAGTACTACTGCATAGCCAGTTATTCTCCATTTTGTACGTGTGCACTTGATTTTTCCTCCTTAAGTGCAGTACTTTGCTGCAATATCGTAATATCAATTTCTGCCTCCACAACGCCTGCCCAGGCTATGCTTAGAGGAACAGCTCAGACTGGCTTTTTCATGTAAATTTCCTTGGTTAGAACACATTCAGAATTCTTTACATTCTCTAGGCCTCTCGATATTGAAAATGATTAAACTTATTTTAAAAACATGAAATCCCTAATCAAGTTGAGATTAGAGGATATTAATAAGCAATTAGACATGGCAGTTATTTCCATTACAAATATGTCTCCTTGGTTCCCCTTTGTTAAAAAGAGCCCTGGGTATGCAAGTTATTTAGACAGTTTGTCCAATAACAAGTTAAGGAGCTCTCAGTTTTCGATTTATGCAGTCAGATTACTTATGTCTACACTTAAACACACACAAAAAAAATCCTATAGCAGGAAATTTCAAGCACAGATCAACTGACTTGGGTTCATGGGGCTTACGTTCTGAGGCTTAAAATAGGAGGGTTGATCTTCCCACTTGGGGCGGAACTCAGGCTCTGAAAACTGGCGAGGGGGGTGGGTCTCAGAGCCTGGGCTTCAGCCCGAGCAGCAACGCCTACACTGCTATTTTTAGCCCCATAGCCCAAACCCTGCTAAAGCCCTGAATCAGTTCATCGGGGCTCTGAGACTTGCCAACCATGGTTCCACGTCCCCTTCCCCCAGTGGAGACATACCCTTAGAAGGCTGATGTATTGACATCAAGAAACAACCACCTTTGTCCATGCCACTCTGAGCAGGCAGACGACCTACGCAATTATTTATTTTGTTGTAATCTGTATTGTCACTTGAGGTCAAAATGGCTTTCCATGTTTTTGTCCTTTTTCTATGACCTCTTAGAAAACAGAGTATTTATTAGGAAATGACATATCTGATCGAAGTGATTGCCCTATTGCCCTATTTGCATGGTCAGCCAATAAAATAAGGAAAAGGTAAGTGGCATGGTGCATATATATGGCTTAATGGTCTTTTGACATTTGTATTTATATTCATATTCTAAAGTTTTGGATTTAGTTTTAAGTTTTACAGTAATATATTTTGTTTTTGGTCCACTGGTCTCTGGCTAAGTCACTGATGATAAACTTGACCTGCGTGTAGTACTTTGCAGTTGCCTATATTGAGTTTCATCGAGATGATTTCAAACCAATTCTTCAATTTGTCAAGGTTGTGTTGAATTCTAATTCTGTCCTCCAAAGTGCTAACAACCCCTTCCAGTTTGGTGTCACCCACACATTTTATGAACACTCTCCAATTCATTAATGAAAATACTGAACAGTATTGGATCCAGGACAACCCCACGCGGAACCCCACTAGGTTGGTCTTCCAAGTTTGACAGCAAACTATTGATAACTACTTTTTTGAGTACAGGCAAGTCACATCTTAGGCGCATTTAACATGCGCGAATTCAGCTTTGCGCGGTTGGCAAAAAACAGGAAAAAAAAAGAAAAAATATAAAAACTGCATCTGTAGTGCGGGCGATTCCACCTGCCATTCAACTCAATGAGTGTTTTACTATACGCAGTTTTCGCTTTACGTGCTAACTGCAGAACGGAACCCCTGCGTAAGATGAGACTTGCCTGTAGCTCAGTAGAGCAGTACCATAAACTCACAAGCCAACTAATGCAAGATTTATAACAAAAGACACATACATTATTAAACATCCTCTAATTTCTCACTGAGTAAAAAAGAGTAAGTTTAAATGGTATAGAACTCTCTAAGTGAAGAAAAAACTGGATTTCTTTTCTGAAAGCCCAAATCAATCCTTTGGTATCAGCAGTAAATAGTAATTTCAACTCTTGTATCTGAATTCATGAGTGAGTCAATATTCCTTCTGCTGCCAAAGTACCTCATGAAACAACCTAGACTTCAATAAAAAAAAATTTCAAATTAAATTCTTCCTAGATGGTCACTTCCCTGAAGAGTTTACAATCTTTTGCTATGTATATGTGCAGTGCCTAATTCAAGGAGATATTTGGGCTACTGCAATAAATGTAATACAAATCGAACTGAGGTTAAGATTTCTTAGTTAAGATTACTTAGAATGCATATTTAAAAAAAAAGTCTTATCTACTTAGTATTCAGAGACAAACATAACCTTTCAGATAACTCGTCTAGGACTAGTGCAATAGTGAGACAGATTTCTGTCCATGTTTCCCGCCCCCTAAAATTTAGCCACTAATATATTAAGATTAAGCTAAGGTTAGTGATTATATCATTGGACAGAAGGAATTCTATGCATTCCAATGGCATAAATAATATTATTGTAGTGCATGTGACTCAGAAAATATTGGACTTTAAAACGATGTCAAAAATTTACATTGGCCTTTTGGTCTAGCAGTACTTTTGTGATACTGATCAAACTCTGTATACATCAAATCCTGGCTTACAACAGTATAATTTTCAATCCTGCTATCACATTTTCCTCTTTTCTTTAATAGTTTAGTACAAGGTTTCCTACTACTGAACCCTGTCACCAATCCCTAGTTTCAGTAAAATATTTATCCTTAAGAGGAACAGGTAATTGATATATTCTGGTGACATTTGTTTCATACTGTAGGCATAAAAAACTTTATACATGGTGCATCAAAATTGAGAAATGTGTTAATTACTGCAGCTGAAACCCTTTTCCAAAAAACCAAGAAAGACAGCGCAGCCTTTCAAATGTCTGCAAAGCTTTGCAGACAAGATGAAATACTGCCTCAATCAACTTTCCAACCATTCAAACAAATTACTGCCTACTCTTGCAAATCTTAAATTAGTAATTGAACTGAAACCGGCATGTGTATCAGTACTGCTCCAAAAAAATCTATATACAGTAAATGCACACAAATCTCTTAATGCAACCCTTAAAATCATCAAAAGCCTCGACGTGCAAAAGTTCAGGTTTCCATAGTGATGTCTACATAACTGCACACTACATAGGTTAAGGTACACATTCTATTATGCAGTAACAGATTAAGCCATGTATTTAACCAGAAAAACGCTACTACTAAATATACACGTGAGCAACAGATTTTATATTGCATTAGAATTTTTTGCATTTAATTTTCCCAAGAGTTTCTTAAATTGAATTTTTCCTATGATTAATACTAGCAATTAAATGGTCCCAATTAAGTTGAGCAGGTCACACAGAAGTGAATGGGGTTAAAGTGGAATGAAGTCCCATCTCTGCTGTTGGTCTCATTTTGCTCAATACAAGTCAATGTATTCCCCCTTCCTCTCTCCCCCCCCTTTTTTTTTTAAACGTGTAGTTAGAAATTTCTTACGATGGAAAGCTATTTTAACTCTCTCCTAGCTTGGAGGAGGGGAGAGGGAGGGAACAAAACAATTGAGTAGATTTTGCATCTGCCCTCAAATATATTCATTTTCAAAAGAAGTCCAGACATAAGATGTTTCAGAAAGTTTTAACAGTATAAAAACAAGGAGGAGGATACAATATAAAGTGTTTTGCAACCTGAATCATAGTAATTATCATCAGTGATGTCTATGTTCTACACAAACACAATATTAGTGTTTCTCTCTGGTTACCTTACTTTTTTCAAGCTACAGTATAAAAACTAGAGAACATAAGTCAAAGAAACCATACATAGATGAAATCTTATCTGACAGAAGTGGAGTAAGTTTTACTGTTTAACCTAACACCCATACAGAACTCACAGGCCAGATTATGCAATTGAATGAATTCATTGCATGTGGCACAAGTCACAGAAGGAGATGTTGCTTTTTATTTAGAAAGTGGCTTTTTGATGAAAGGTATGTGTTTCATTACAAAGTTCTTATGAGATGTATTGATTAGTGACTTTTAAATTAAACCTCACAAACAAGTCCTGAAGCTATTTCCTTTGTGTTCTCGTTGTTTTAAAAGATCCTTTGCCTGTGGATCTTGCAATTTTTGTGTAATTTTATGAACTGCATAGTACACAGGCATGACAGAGGGACAGACTGAAAGCAAAAACAGTACGCAGAAGGGGAAGAGAGAACCACAGGGAAACAGAGGAAAAGAGCAATAGAGAAAGGTAGGACAGAACAAAAAAGAGTTGGGACAAAGAAGCAGACAGAAACAATAGGGAGAAGAAAAGAAGCAAGCTAAGAGGCAGCAAACAGGGGAGAAATGAAGACGCCCATCCTACAGACACACCGGCTTGCATCCTTCAGAAGAAAGGGCTAGCCTAAGGAAGTATAGCAAGAAATAGGAATTTTCTATGAACAGAAAAAGTAGAGACAGAACACGCAACATTCCTTTCAGTGTTAACATACTTCCATATTACATGAAGTTCGCAGCACATTCTGGTTACAGAAATCCAGTCTTTCTTTATCCCTTTACAATAATAAAATATCCTGCTATATTTTATTTCTGGGCCCCCAAGCTACCATTTAAAGTATTTCAGTAGGTGGCACTGGACTTCCATAAAGATCATGACCTGACAGCTCTTTGCAGGTTTAAAAGCAGAGAACGAGTTCAGATCCTTTTACACAATCATGGCAACCGATACTGCACTTGACCATTTTGGATATAATTATGTGTTTTTAAATTTTTGCTGTGTGAAGAAGTTTTAGCACTCTGCTTTAGGAAACAGACAAACGAATATTGCAGTCACTTCTGTTACACAAACAATGCACAGGATTACATAGTAGCATATACATTTTCTAAGGTAAGGTTGAACTCTTTCAAATAACAGGACTCAAACTGAGCACACATGTATGTTATTTACTGTAGTTATAAGAACGGCTGTACTGGGTCAGACCAAAGGTCCATCAAGCCCAGTATCCTGTCCTTTGACAGTAACCAATGGCAGGTGCCCCACAGGGAATGAACACTCAGGTTATCATCAAGTGATCCATGCCCCATCACCTAATCCCAGCTTCTGGTAAACACAGGCTAGGGACACTATTTCTGCCCATCCTGATTAATATCTTCCATGAATCTGTCTAGCTCCCTTTTGTACACCATTATAGTATTGGTCTTCACAACACCCTCTGGCAAGGAGTTCCAGAGGCTGATAGTGCGTTGCGTGAAAAAATACTTTGTGTTTGTTTTAAACTTGCTACCTATTAATTTCATTTGGTTGCCCCTTGTTCTTGTATTATAAGAAGGTGTAAATAACACTTCCGTATTTACTTTCTCTGTACCACTCAAGATTTTATAGACCTCTATCATTTCCCCCCTCAGTTGCCTCTTTTCCAAGCTGAAAAGTCCCAGTCTTATTAATTTCTCCTCATACAGAAGCCATTCTATACCCCTAATCATTTTTGTTGCCATTTTCTGAATCTTTTCCAATTCCAATATATCTTTTTTGAGATGTGGCAACCACATCTGCATGCAGTATTCAAGGTTTGGGCGTGCCATGGATTTATACAGAGGCAATATGATATTTTCTGTCTTATTATCTCTCTCTTTCTTGATGATGCCCAACATTCTGTTTGCTTTTTTGACTGCCACTGCACATTGAGTGGATGATTTCAGAGAACTATCCACAATGACTCCAAGATCTCTTTGAGTGGTAACAGCTAATGTAGACCCCATCATTGTATATGTACAGTTAGGATTATGTTTTACAACGTGCATTACTTTGCATTTATCAACATTAAATTTCATCTGCCATTTTGTTGCCCAGTCAAGCATTAAAACAACCACAGCATCAAAAGAAGACGTATTTGAGAAGAAGAAAGTCTTTGAAGACTTCATAATGAGAAATTTTTATTTCCTTATAAAAATTAATATTTGGCACTGCTTATCTGGAAAAACCACTTAACTGAGACCCCCTCTTTTGCCCCTACCCCTACCCCAAAACCATGACAACTGTCAATTCACAAATGGAAGAAAGCCAAAGGTCATTGACTGAAGTATTTATTACACATTGTTTGGCCTGCATTAGTCAACATTTTCCCCTCTTGTTTCTGTTTTGTTAGTGAGGCCCTGCTACCCTGGAAATCCCAATTTGGCCATTCCCACCTGCTTCTTGCTGCAGTTATGGCTTCTCTAATTCTTCTCCAGCTATTCAAAGTTTGAAGACTGGCATGCTGAAAAGGGGCAGCTCAGTAGTGCTCAGATACAGGCATGCATAATGCTACTGATGTTAGGATTTTATGACTGTTTATAGGTCCCTACTTCACCTCAATGACAAGCCTCTTTACTGGGCCCTAGTGCATTGACTACCATTCAGTTGTGTGTTCTAATCTACAACAGAGCCCAGGATTCTCAAAACCCCTTACTTGCACAGTACAGCCACCGCCTTCAGCTTCACCAAAGCACTTCTGGATATGCTTAACTTTAATCACACAAGTAATCCCACTAAACCCAGCGGAATCACTGAGGTAGCGGATACCCTCCTTAACACAGACTAAGTTCCTCATTTCCATAGCATATACGGGAGAGGAAATGCAGAGTTTATTTCCTCTAAGAAACTTTTCCCTCTCACTGAAAAATAGTTAAACGCATAGTTGATAAAAACCATTTATGTTTCAATAAATTAAAGCTAATACTCCAAATGAAAGTCTTTGTCAAGCAACACCATTCTGTTCAAAATTAATTATTTGTTTTTTAACAAGCAATTAATGGATTCCATTTTCCCCACTGATCCATGAGTATACTCCCCTAACATTAATGGAAGTCATGTACACACACAAATATAGAACTACAAAGCATACATGCAGTATAAATTTTCTTTAGTAAATATAACACAGGGATTCCAGTCTACATACAAGCAGTTTCCTCATTCTGTACTTTATGCCAAGAGGCTTCCTAAAATACAGACACAGAACATGACAGATTGGAATGATATTAAATAATTTAGCAAAGTAATAGTCTGTTACATATTTAAGGGCTGAAAATGGGTCATGTTTGCAAACAAATCTTTCAGTTTTATGTCAAAGCCTGCTTTGGGCTTCCTTTTTATCAAAGAAAGCTCATGGAGTAATGGCTTTGCAATCAAAGTTTCTTATATTTAAAACACAAAAATCTAATCACCAAAAATATCGAAGTACACCTAAAGTATCAATTTCATTTAATCTTTTTCCCACAAGGATTGAGGATTTCCTAATGTACCATAAAATGTAGGCAAAACGTAAAAAACACATGCTTTAGGAGAAAGGAGAAAAGCAATGGAGAGGAGGGATTGGCATATTTGCCTTATCTGTCAGCAGAAAGTGCCCCGAATCATCCAAAAGGGCGTAGTATAGAGTTGCCACCTTTGAGGTGCAAAAAACCAGGACATCCAGCATGATCCTGAGCCCATAAAACTAGACAGCTGTCAGTGTGTTCTGAGCATCCTTACAGATTTCCAGGGGCAACTACTCCGAGAAATGGATGATCCTGGGAAAACTTGGACATGCAGCAACCCCGTGCATTAGCCGTTATCAAGCATGATCATTAGGTTTCTTTAAACCAAATAGACAATCTCTTGCCCATGATGGTTTCTGTCTGTCCTACATACTCTGCTTGGGGGCTGAGGCAGAGCTTATGGGGGAAATATAATAGTAATTAAAAGCCCTAGGGGACTTTGGCTGAAGAAAATCATGTAAGGCTGAGAGGTGTGCTGGGTATTAGACCTGAGTCATCAGCACCTGTGGCATTGTGGCTATGGAGCAAGATCTTCCATTCTGAAGCACAAGCTGAGGAGAGGCAGTCACCTAGTAACAGCGGAGGAAGAACTGCTAGCTCGAAGGATCCACTGACTAGACTTCTGTTTTGCTGACAAGCCAGAAGTACTTGATTCTGGAGAGACTCTTGCAGTCCTATTCCAATTCTATAGGATCCTGGTGGTATGCACTACCTTACAGGCCACACTAAAGACAGACAATAATTGCTGAAGATGAACCAGGGGGGAAAAAAACGAACAAGTTTATAGGAGTGCACTAAAGTACAGCATAGGAGTACATCCTAAAAATGTAGGATTTTAGCATAGCAGCAAAAAGTTTGTGAATGTCTATATACGAAGAACATGATGATAGATTCATTATCTAATAGCTTTTATTTAAAAATTATTTCAGAGTATTTAAAGTATTTTCTTTGTTTTCATTAAATATATATGGTTGTTTACTAAGCAAATCGTGTGGCACCACTGGATTGAAAACAAAAGGTTGATCTTGTTAGGGTGAGTAAAGTAATCCTCAGCTATGCTGCAGACTTCCTGGGCAAACCAGTAGGGCTGAAGTTTCTAAACCCAACTAGCCATTGATTTCTCTGCATGGCTGAATTCCCATAATACATATGCAAAAGGAGAATGAATTAAAGAAGCCTGTGCCCAAAGTCACAAGGAGGAAAGGAGCTGAAGGCCTCCAGGCCTCTCTCAAGTCAAAAGACACTGAAAGGTGGAGTAGTATATATGGGACCTGGGACCAGCACATGGCTGGTGTTTCTTACACAACCATGCAAGCCTTAGTGCTTTTGCTTTCATAACAAACTTCCAAAACTACGCATTTCATTGCAAAAGGTTTGGACAAGCATAGTCCAGAAATGACTCAGTCCTACCAGTCTCCACATACATGCAGAAGCGGACAGACAAGTGAAAGATGTTAACTTGGCCAGAAAAAGATACACACTTGGTAATGTATTTTACATCATGTGCAAAGATAATACCAAGGCAAACATAAGCATATAGTTACAATGCTTAGTTGTGCATTTCTGCAATCTGTAGCTGTGTGAATGTACTCAAATTAGGGCTGTCAAGCGATTAAAAAAATTAATTGCAAATAATCGCACTGTTAAACAATAATAAAATACAATTTAAATAGTTTTAGATGTTTTCTACATTTTCAAATAGATAGATTTCAATTACAACACAGTGAGCGCTGGGCACTTAGAAATTTTTTATTACATATATTTGCACTGTAAAAAATAAAAACAGTATTTTTCAATTCACCTAATACAAGTACAGTAGTGCAATCTCTATCATAAAGTTGAACTTACAAATGTAGGCTCTAAAGTTTTACATTGTTTTATTTTTGAATGCAGTTATTTTTTGTACATAATTCTACAAGTTCACTCAGTCCTAGTTGTTTAGCCAATCACTCAGACAAACAAGTTTGTTTAAATTTGTAGGAGACAACGCTGCCTGCTTCTTGTTTACAGTGTCACTTGAAAGTGAAAACAGGCATTCTCATAGCACTGTTGTAGTTGGCGTTGCAAGATATTTACATGGCAAATGTACTAAAGATTCATATGTCCCTTCATGCTTCAACCACTGTTTCAGAAGACATGCATCCATACTGACGATCCAAAGCAGTGTGGACTGATGCATGTTCATTTTCATCATCTGAGTCAGATGCTACCAGCAGAAGGTTGATTTCCCTTTTTGGTGGTTTGGGTTCTGTAGTTTCCACATCCAAGTGTTGCTCTTTTAAGATGTCTGAAAGCATGCTCCGCACCTCGTCCCTCTCAAATTTTGGAAGGAATGTCAGATTCTAAAACTTTGGGTCGACTGCTGTAGCTATCTTTAGAAATCTCACATTGGTACCTTCTTTGTGTTTAGTCAAATCTGCAGTGGAAGTGTTCTTAAAATGAGCAACATGTGCTGGGTCATCATCCGAGACTGCTATAACATGAAATATATGGCAGAATGTGGATAAAACAGAGTAGGAGATATAATTCTCCCCCAAGGAGTTCAGTCACAAATTTAATTAATGCATTTTTTTTTTAAATAAGCATCATCGGCAGGGAAACATGTCCTCTGGAATGGTGGTCAAAGTATAAAGGGACATATGACTGTTTAGCATATCTGGCACGTAAATATCTTGCAATGCCGGCTACAAAAGAGTGCCATGCGAACGTCTGTTCTCACTTTCAGGTGACATTGTAAAGAAGAAGTGGGCACAATATTGCCTGCAAATTTAAACAAACTTGTTTGTCTGAGCAATGGGCTGAATAAGAATTAGGACTGAGTGGACTTGTAGGCTCTAAAGTTTCACATTGTTTTGAGTGCAGTTATGTAAAAAAATTTACATTTGTAAGTTGCACTGTCCCGATAAAGAGATTGGACTACAGTACTAATATGAGGCAAATCGAAAAATCTCTTGCCATTTTTACAGTGCAAATATTTGCAATAAAAATAATGTAAAGTGAGCATTGTCAACTTTGTATTCTGTGTTGTAATTAAAATCAATACATTTTAAAATGTAGAAAAACATCCAAAATATTTAAATACATTTAAATTGTTTAATAGTGTGAGTAAAACTGCGATTAATCACGATTAATTTTTTTGAGTTAATCACATGAGTTAACTGCAATTAATTGACAGCCTTAACTCAAATTCCTTAATTATTCATTACTGTATTTAACATCTCCCCAACCTTACTGCAGGCTGTTCCAAGTTGTGGGGAGGACAGAGTAATGAAGACTACACTTTTGTGGGGAAGTTTCAGCTGCAGGAGATACTAAAAGTGCAGGTAGTGGCTTTGGCTGTTAAAGATAAACTCAGAACATAAGCAAACTTCCATATGGCCTCTTGAGCATTTACAAAATACATTGCAGGGAAATTACTTAAGTGTTGTGTCCAAAAATGGTCTTGGAATGAAAACATTTAAGTCTCATTCTCTTTGTAAGTTTTAGCAAAGTTTTGAAATAACGAGCAAATCCAACTGGTTCTCTGAGTAAGTGAGCATGGTAATGTTTTGTCTGCACACATCAACCTAAAGCTAACTGCTAGTGAATGTGTCCTAGATGCAGGTTCTAAACATATCCAGCAGGCAAAAAACCTATTTATTCTTTATTCATGTTCAAGAAAGAGCTAGCAACTGAAAATTCCAAAATATTTCAACCAAAATAGTTCAACAAAAATTTTGCTTTGGTCAAATGGAATGTTTTGTTCAACTTGGGCTAGATTCACAAAACAACTAAAGGAAGAGGAGGAGGCAGCTCCCTTATAGCATTCAGTCCAGCAGTTATGGTGCTCATCTGGAATGTGACACACCCCAGTTCTATTTCCCCTTCTGCCTGATGCGTAGAAGGGATTTGAACATGGGTCCCTCACCTCTCAGGGGAATGCTGTAACTACTGGCCATTGGGGTAGTGGGGATGGGTGTCTCTCATTCTCTCCTGTTGAAGCTTTTAAAATCTGTATAAATAATTAGCCACTGGGGCAGGAGGGCTGGAACCTGGATCTGCCACCTCTCATGTGACCAAAAGCACCCGTGTATTCACACCCTACATATTATTGTAATGGCCTTTGTGCAAAATATACCTTGTGAGGAATCATTTAAAAAACTACCACCACAACGGTCAATATCCTTCTGTAACATATGAACAAAATGCAAATTAAGAGTTATCAGTAAAGTGAAATTATGACTATACTGTGTTTACCATACAAGTCTGGTGGGGAGGGAGTAAACCCACTTCTGAAAGACAAACAACAAGCTGATATCTCTAGCCAGATGTTATCAAAGTTGATTGGCAATCACCGGTCAAGTGGCCATTCTTTGGCAGCAAAGGGAAGCAGGAATCAATCAATCTGCATTATAGCAAACAACAATGTGGAACCTCTTTCACCATGAGTCTCCAGGTATCCTTCCTCACAGCTGGAATGAACTTTATCTAGCGATAATCCCCAGGAAAATGCATTTCAAAGGGTGACTGGACTATAAAAGTGAGGGGCACCCCCCCAGATTCTCTCTCTATTACACAAGAGAAAGGAATCAGCCCTTTGACTTTGATGGAAGTCTGAACTGAGAATTTGGTCAGTCCTGTTGCTGGAACCATGTGTTAAGGATTTTACGTTTAATCAAATATAGCTTAAGTTTTTGCAGCTGGGAAGCGTTTCATCTTTATTATTCTGATAACTATTTCTGATTTTAATATCTTATACTTGTACTCATTTAAAACCTCTCTCTTTATACTTAAATAAATTTGTTTTATTTTTAATCTAAACTAATCTGCTGTTGTGTTTAAACTGAACTGCTTGGTACCTCCAGTTAAAATAGCCAACTGTTAAATATTGACCCATTACAGGAGTAATGGACTGGTAATATCCAGACTGTCCAGGAAGTGGCTGGACAGCGCAGAACACATGTTTTTGGGAAAATTTGTGTCTGGAAGTTTGCTGGGGTCACCCTGAAGGTAGTAAACAAAGCTGCTGGAAGCCAGCGTGTGACTGGTGTGTTGCTGACAGGTTGCTGGGGTCAGAGTTGGTGGACCAGGGCTGCAGCTATACACACACACTCAGGGTGTGACCTGCATGCTGTTAGGCTGTTTGTGAGTGGTCTGGTTGGGAGCTACAACAAAGCATTGAGAGGCACCCAAGATTGCAGGGCAGGCGCAACCTCTCACTGGTCTGCATTGCCTGGGTTTTCCACCTCCCATGCCAATGGCCTGACCACTAGTTGACAGAGCCATTCTAATTCTCTTACTGGTCCAATGAATAATTATTTATACAAGTGGAACAAGAGATTGAGAGAGGCCTGCCCAGGATATCCCATAGCCCAGGGGCTAGGTCACTCTCCTGACAGTGAGTGACCCAAGTTCAAGTCCCTCCTCCACATCAGGCAGAGAACAGAACTGAATGAGGGTCCTCCCACATCCTTATGGGTGCCCTAACCACTGGGCTAAAGGTTGCAGGGGAGATGGAGGGAGCACATGCTCCCCGTCCCCATTTTGTGAAAGGGGCTGAAGTCGTCTCTGCCTCCCCGCCCTCACCCCCCTAATATTGTTCCAAACCATGTGGCAAATTCACATCTAATTCACTAATCGTTTTGAGTCAACCAAAACTGCACTTTTTGGGCAAATAAACTATTTCCCTGACAATTTCCCCCCTCTTCTACATAGGACTATGAAAAGCAGTATACGGTTATAAGACTGCAGAAAAAACCTTGTACGAATTTACATATGGACAATTGATGCACTAAATTCTGAATGCCTTATGCAATGTTTACTCCTGCAGAGCATTTATTTATGGTAGTAAATATGATTTATGTGGTAAGTTAATTTACGGGACTGATGAAGCAAAAATGTGGTAAAAAGTGATTAAAATGCTTCCCTCCCCCATTACAGATTTACAAAAGAGACTTGCAAACATTTCATATATGTGAGGAAGGAAAGAAAGCAGAGCACCAAATACTAGCAAAATGGAGAGCTAATTCCTTTTCATTCTATGTAAGCATGTATGACATTCAGAGAATCACAAAGAAGCCTATGCTGACCACAATAATGTAACAAGGAAATTATATGGAAATCAGATATTAGTTTCAAAACTTATTTGTCAAGAGTCATTGTATATTATAAGAAATATTCATAAAACAGTGTCTTAATTCTCCTCCTGTAACGTTTAAATATGGAATACAACATCCCATGAATAAAGGCCTTAAAATAATGATCACATGTGACATAGCAAATGTGTCCTCAGCTGAAAATTGGAATTGCTCTCCCACTAGTTTTCTACACCCTTTCTACCCATTTTTAGGCACAAGCAATTTCTGAGCATGCAAATAATTTATGCACACAAATTTGTATTTCCTGAGAATGTACTGCAAATGCAAATTGTTTGCTTAACTTTACATACTAAATTAGGTCTGCAAGACAAGTCTGTGTTGATATGACTCACTGGGAAAAAAAAAATATATATATATATAAAAAATTCCCCTCTCACCCCTATGGGTGGTATGTGTCTTCCTCAACCTCGGGTCCTCTACCAGAGGCCTGGGAGTTTGAGGGTTCTGCGCATATATATATAAATGCAACCTCCATGCAAATTAGTAGACAAAAATCTGATCGAACAGTTGAATTACCAAAGAATGTATGAGCTTCTTAATTTTCTACAGCAACCATTTCTACTAAACACAATTAAAAAAAACTTAAAAACCTAAAATTAAATAGTGTTAAATTTAAAAAAAAAAAAAAAAAAAATCTTTTTTTTCCTGCTCTCAGCTACATAAAATATCAATATGTGGAATGTTAACTGAAAACATTTTCACAATTAACAACCTTGAAAATGTTCTCAACATTTTTGTTTGTATCATCTTACTATTAAGTTTGTGAATATGTTCATTTGGCATATGTGGACAAAAGCTTAAAGAGATGGTTGGGTTTGTTCAGGATTCAATATTAAAATAATCATTATAAAATCCAAGAGTAGATATGTTTACAGTGAATATTAAGATATAAATAGAAATGTAACATTCCAAACTAAAAACTATTTTCATTCACCTGTAATATCACAACCCTAACACTGTAATAGCTGTGCTAGGGCCTTGGACCCAGAAAGCAAAACAGATTAGCACTTCACTGTAGTAATAAATGTGAAGTTATTTATTTTCACTGCCAAGCCGAGTGAAAGACAAGTAGTCAAGAAAGAGCATGAATGGGTAAATATGTATTAAATCTGAAAGAATGTTTACAGTCTAACAACCTAAAAGGTATTATTAGTAGAAAAAGGCAGGCACTCTTAAAATATATATTTTAACCTAATAAAACATCACACTGTTAAACACTAATCTCTTTATAGGCAGAGCATAGATATATTATGTTTACATTTGCTAAGATTTATTATGGTCGTTTGTCATATACCAATGTGAATTTCATGACGGTATATGGCAGTTAATAACAAAACACCCCCCCTCCCCCAAATCTCCACCAGAGCTAGTTCGAAGCGCAGTTGAAACAGGAGAAGGGTTGGTGTCAGGCTAGTGGCTAATCATGAAAACTCAACAAACTGACACTACGAATCCTCAGATGAATTAAGAAAAATGAGGGAGTGTTCTAGAAATGAAGCACAGTGCCCCAAGTGCTGAGGATAGAGAAGCCAATGCAAGGAGAAGTGGTGGGATGTCACAGGAAGACACGTTAGCATGTGATGTGATAGAGACTGTAGCACTGCACAGAGCACCTTTTAGGGAGAGGACTCAGAGCAACCCCCATCCCCCCCTTTTGATGGGGTTAACACAAGGAAGAAGATGAAAACTTCAAATGGAAGGCCAAATTCTCTCCACTATATCATAAAAACAAAGGCTGAAGACAGAAGTTTTCTGCTCCATTTCTCACACCTGTACAAACTTCCCCAGAGGTGCTGCTCCATGTGTTTTCTACAAGCAGGGGAACTGAGGCATTATCCAGCTCAGGTCTTTGAGTCTATGTGTCTGTGTGCACAAACCCAGTAATCCAGCAAAACAGACATGCTATTCTAACATGCAAATACCTGCATATATCACAGTAATGAACTCAGCAGAGGACCACTTCAGTTAAAATATGGGCATACATTAATACTGCTTGGTAGCACGTATGCCTGTTTGGAGGGCATTTTTACACGGAGGCAGACTTTGGCCTAAACTGGTCCCATCAAAAAAATAGACTAATGATCCTAGTATTTTTCCATAATAAATCATGCAAATAGATTATTTTCCAAGCAATAACGTGTAAAATCTCCCCCAGGGTTAAGATCATATCATCATGTAGGAAAATTATATCTGACATATTTTCAATAACTTAAATTAAACAAACCATTACCTGCTGGAATAAAGCAGAGTTCCATCATGTTGATATTGTTCATCTACATACAAAGAAGAAGAAGAAATAGTGGTTGCTAAAGAAGCTGCTTCAAATAGAGATGGAGTGCTTGGCACTAAATCTGGACGGTGCCGTGAGCCTAATACTGCATAGGAGAAAATACATATGTTTTACTGTATATTCATTTTTAAAACTCATTTCTAATACAACTACCAGGGAAGTTATTGTTACTCCTGGGGAAATTCTGCACCCAAATAATTTAAAATTATGTGCACGATATTTTATTTGTCAAAATAACAGTTTCAATTATTTTGGTAATTTATTTCAAAATACCTGTTAGCAAGTATGTTTAACAGTACAGACAATAAAAAAGATTCAGGAAATGTTTTTTGATAAATAGTTTCCTTACTAGGCATATTAATACACAACTTTAAGTAATAATTCATTTAAACTCCAATACAGAAATATATTCCTGCAACCTTCAGAAGCAGTGCAAAGGCTTGGGGGAGTCAGGGGTAATGGAGCAGCTGAGGGAGAGTGAAGTAATTGCTGGGAAGGAACCTGGGAGTGAACCTGGAAGGTTGTTGGGTGTGGGAAGTATGGAACAGGTTTTTTGGTGGGGGGAGGAATTGTTAGTGAGTTAGGAGCCTCCCCCATGAAGACCTTGGCTGACTCCCTGCCTCTCCCATTCAGTCAGACACATCTGCCCCTGCCCCCATGTGTCCCTGCACTCCCATTCCCATTCAGTCCTGGCTCAGTGCTGTCCCTCCACTAGCTCCTGTGCCCACACCCCAGTCTGTCCCCCCCAGCCTTTCTGAACCCCAGTCTATATACCCCTTTCTGTCCACCCCTCCCCCCCATATCATGTGCCTTCTCAACTGATCTGCAGGCAAGGCACTATGAGGAAGGCAGCCACTGCCCCTCCTTCGCTCTGTCCCCAGCTGGCTGCCCTCTCTTCTGGTGCCACAACAGCCCCTGATGGACAAAAGGTGTAATTGCAGCATCTCCCCAGCAGAATGTATTTTCTGCAAGGGGCAGTGGGGTTGTCTGCAGGGGACATGAATTCTGCATGTGCACAGCAGTGTAGAATTCCTCCAGGCATATTATGTTATAGTCCATCAGTATCTAAACAACACACATGCACACACTATAACAATACTAATTTTCCAGAAGCAATCTAACACATTTAACTGATGACATTAATAGTTAGAGGTCTAGCCAGTGATGCAGGCAAACTTCCTGTGACATTATTGACGTAATCTGGGACCATAAAGAACATGCTTGCAACCAAGGTCCTGTAGTGGCACCAAATCTTATGTAAAGGGGGTAATATAAGGTGTCTAAGACCAGGTTATGGGTTGCTGTTTATGATTATGCTGTCTATATGTATGTATCATTTTGTAGTTGAAGTTATAAGAATTGGCTCTATACTGTCTGTATTTCAAATTTGTGCTGTGCTTCTGGGAAACATCCCAGACAAGTGGTGTTAGCTCTGCCTAGCCTGCTTGATGGCCTATTAAGGACCATCAGCTATACAACTGACCCACTGAGAGAAGGCAGATACGCCTTGTAACTCAGCAAAGTATGCAGGGACTTGCCCATGTGACTCCAGACTCCATTTTGCTGTAATTTTCCACAGTAAGGACAAAGAGGTTTTTACACCTGGAAAAGCCTACATAAGGCTGATGCCTCATCTCCATCTGGTCTTCAGTCCTGCTTCTCACCTCTAGAGGAACTTTGCTACAAACCGAAGCTCTGCACAAAGGATTGATGATCCATCCCAGCGGGGAATGTTCTCCAGAGACTTGATTTGAACCTGCAGTTTATTCCATCACTGCTATAAGCCTTAACTAAAAACTTTGCCATTACTGCATGTAACTGATTCCATTTAACCAATTCTAGCTCTCATCTCTATCTTTTTCCCTTTATAAATAAACCTTTAGATTTTAGATTCTAAAAGAACTGGCAACAGCATGATTTGTGGGTAAGATCTGATGTGTATATTGACCTGGGTCTGGGGCTTGATTCTTTGGAATCGAGAGAACCAGTTTCTTTTATTGAAGTGTTGGTTTTCATAACCATTCATCCCCAGGACAAGTGGCACTGGTGGTGATACTGGGAAACTGGAGAGTCTAAGGGAATTGCTTGTGACTTGTGGTTAGCCAGTGGGGTGAAACCAAAGTCCTCTTTGTCTGGTTGGTTTGGTTTGCCTTAGAGGTGGAAAAACCTCAGCCTTGGGCTGTAACTGCACTGTTTAAGCAATTGGTCCTGTATTGGCACTCTCAGTTGGGTCCCACCAGAACCACATCGTCACACTTCCACACCCATGTAAGCCTCTTTAAAGCCAAAGAACATGCTTATGCAGCTAGCCAAGATATTTAGCATAATCTAGGTTCTCTATTTTGAACAACTGTGGCACAGATACCCAAGTTAGCTATTCCAAAATATTACCTTCTTCATCAAGGCTGGAAAAGCTTTGTCCTTCAGTAAGCACGTCATGCTTTTCATCCTTCCATTCTTGGCTAACAGCAGACACAATTTCTTGTGATGTTGCCTTTAGAGCTGCAATGGAACTGCATCGTCTCTTGGAAGGAGAGGACTTTAGAGCTGCATTAAGAAAAGAGTGCAACGAACAAATCTGGTGAATTGTAATGTTTTACTCATCTTTCACAGAGTGCATATAGTTTTACTAACTACAAACCCCTTTCTAAATGCAAATCAAGAATAAATCTAGATAAGAACATTTTAACATATACTAGTTTTATTCTGCAGAGTCCATTTGAGACTTTGAGAGACAATGTCTAATTTGAGTTATGGACTTAGGGCAAAAAAGGCTACAAATGGGATCTGCCAGTTAATTGTTTTGACATTTCCTACACTGCAAGTCATAACTTGAGTATCTGCCTGTAAATATCAGAGAAAAGAACAGAATGCAGGATAATGAAAGGAAGGAAGAAGAGAAATAGCGATTGAGTAAGCAAAAAATAATCAAGGCTTTGGGCATTATCTGAGGATTAGGGACAACCTAAGATTGTTTATAGCCTGAGGACATTACTGCTATACTGTGAAAATATTTACCCTGCCTTATTATTGCCACTGTAGTTATGCACATCAATATTTGTTTTGGATAAAACAAACGTTTCCAAAATATTACTGACTGACATATTCACTAATGATGTTATGCAGCTGATTCATAAACATTCCAGATAGTTTATAATGCTGAGCAGGACTTGCCTTGAATACACTGCATACTAGACAAACACAGGATCAGATCCTCTCCACTATTATTCCCCAAAATTTGGTCTTTTGTCAATACAATTTCCTCTCCTAAAAGGAGGTCAACCATTTCTGTTTGTGTGTTTAGTTCCCAAATGCATTAGAACTCCTAGACACTGCCTGCAGCAACTCACACAGAAAGACAGTTCTGGAGGAAGATAGATACCAGAAGACCCAACTGCATATAACTAAAAAGCTGTGACCCTCTTGGAATGAGGAATCAGATGCACAGAAACTCAGCACCAAAGACCCAGTGCTACTCCAGAACCCCTAGAGAGGATGCCATAGGCAATGGCTATGCTAACGCTGAACTGGCCTATGCCTAACACAGTCCCTGATGGTCACTATTTTTTGTCTGTTTAAAAGACCAGGTAAACTCTTGTTCCGTGCATTGAACACTGGGGTGCGACATTGTAAAAGCATATTGACAGATTTGTGGTTAAGGTGCTGGAGTAAGACTGCTTTCCTACTACGCAAACAAGATTTTCTTCCTACTGTGATCTCCCTGCATTGCAAAATGAACTATGGGACTGAAACTTCCATGGACCCACAATGGCGAGCAACAGAATTCAGCCCGTCCCACCTCATGACAGCCAACACATTTCCAAGGACCCTGACTGAAAAGGCCCCCTAATCTCCCATCCATTTCCCAAGCCATCCTCCCAAAATGAACTACTGACATTGCTAGAGCTCCAAAGCACTATCTTCATACAAATTAATAATAATAATCACTGAAGTCTTCTAGGAGTCCTACAAGCCTTACTTCTTCACACAGGATGCCATAAAACCAAGTGCCAGAAAAAAGCTTCCTATAGATGGTGAGGTTGCTGCCTTTACAGTGCTTACAGCCTCCGCTACCCTGAAAAGCTCAAGATCAAAACTTTGCTCCTCATCCATAGGGAACTTTGCACTGCCATTAGGATTGCTGGGACAGCCAGCTGACAGCATTCCCAATGCACAATTTTAGAAAAGCTACCTGTCCTAATGGAAGCATACTAATAGCTTCTCAGGATTAACTGAAAGCAAAAGGATAGCAGAGTAATATCATCAGAAACCATTACCAAGGAACCGGGGTCCCCAACGCGGTGCCCGCGGGCGCCACGGTGCCGGCGGGGGCATCTTAATGCACCCGCATCCTAGCCCCCGGGGAGAGCACCCGTCGAAATGCCGCAGTGGCATTTTGGGGGGAGGGGGGGAGACGCCTCTCGATGACGATGCCTGTCGCCGACAAGTGACATCATCGAGAGGTGTCACTCCCGAATTTCGGCAGGGACGCCTCTTGATGACGTTGCTTGTCGCCGGTAAGCGACTTCATCGAGAGGCGTCGCCGCCGAAATGCTGCCAAATTTTGGCAGCATTTCGGCGGGTGCTCCACCGCCGCAGCGGTCCTTCGGCTGGCGCCCGCCAGCCAAAAAGGTTGAGGACTGTTGCCATAGAACACAGAAGAACCTCTGATGAACAAGAGATCGAAAGTTTTTAGAGACATTCTCAGAGGAAGCTAGCAACCTTACATAATATGGCTAAATAGGACATTCTGAATTCTTTATTTTGCAAAAAGATGAAAATGTCCTTAAAACCTTTAATCCATATACAAGTAGATAAACAGTCTTGTGTCAAGAACAAAATATGAAAAGAACCATCAGATACATCACACGTTAGAACTTTAGATATGATTAGTTTTGAAAAGAAAGAAGACGGAAAATTATGATAACTAAGAAGAATGAGCCCAAAAAGGGATAGAAGGCAAATACTCATAGTCTTTCAACCTAGTCACCAACAATATATGGTCTTCCTGGAAATAAGACAGGAGCAGACTGAGAACAGACCAAGGTCTGAGAATAGCTCAACTAGTAACCAACATAAATGAATATTCCAAGCATAATAACACTGTAGTCATAGGGAAAGGAAACAATACTGTTCCATGACAATGCCTTACCAGAATGGGCTAAAAGATTTACCATTAATTTGATCACTGTCACCCTTAACCATTACTACCCAGAGATTCTCTTTCCTATTACCTCTCTGAATTTCAGGTTACACTACCTCAGATATATTAGCATTTCCCCCATGCTGAATAACATTTTATTATTCTCATTGTCTAGATACCTTTGTCAGGAGAAGGGCTTTTAATTGTGCATTTTCCCAGCACCTTGCAAAACAGAGCCCTGATTTGGGCTGTTAGGTACTCCCATTAATGTATGATAAAGGTCACCAAATGTCATCAGTTCAATCAGATCACCACCCACATTTGGATCTTTCCAAGCATAATTTTTGAATTCTGGTCTGCTGGAGGATAATACTATTGTCTTTAGATCAAATGTAGATGAATAAAGGCCAGTACAACGTCAAAAATATTGACTTCCAGTGCTTGAATTTTTAATAAAAATAAAACCTGAATTGAACTTTTGATGGAAAGAGCCAGTAAGAACATGGTTTGCTAGAATCAGATTTTACCAGATAATCTCTTTATCTCATAATGAGCTAGTGACTGACCAATTTTCATCTGTAATTGTATACAACCAAAATGGCTTTAATATTATGTCAGACTAAATCTTCCTGAGGACACAGTTACAAGTGAAAAGCATATTTAACTCAAAGAATTTTAAAAGGTATCTGACATTTTCAGCTCTACCATACCTAAGGTTAACGTGAAAAACTTCAAAGGCCAAATCTTCAAAAGTAACCTTTAATTTTGCTCTTTTTTTTTTTTTTCAATACTCAAAAGATAATGAATTAAAATTGCATTCAAAACTAGAAGCACAGTGTGGCCCCTTTGATAACGTGGGGCATGTTGGCTCCTTGAACCTCTCAGACCACACTATGAGTAAAGATTTAGACAAGAATACCGCTAGAAGAAAGGAAGACTGATGCTAATTCCATTTGCTGTCCAACCTGCCCATTTATGAAGCATAGGCCCCAGGTAAACAGTAGTATCTGATCATGTAATTAAAGATTATAATATGAATGTATATGCACAAGAATGCAGAGATAAGACTGCACCCACAACCTTAACTTAAGCATTTTCTGACTTTTGAGGGCTTCAATTTGCTGTCTTAGCATTCTTTTAAATATATTATGCCATAAAAACAAACTACTACTCTGCATTTCTGCAGCTCATTCTAAGGATTACAAAGAACTTTATGAACAAGAATCAACTAAACAGCCCAAGATCCCGGGTGCGCTGAGGAAGTACTTTTCCCCCTACTGTAATGAGGTATTAAAAGGCTAAGTGACTTGCTTGTGGTCATACAGTAAGTCTGTGACTGAGTAAAGTATAGACCTTCTGATTCCTATTTCTATGCTTCAACCATATAACTACTTCTTCCCTTATACGTATTACTAATGGTTACTTATGTTATAGAAGCAACCACCTGCTCTGATCAAAATTGGGCCCTATTGTGCTAGGCATTGTATAAGCAGAAGGTAGACATGATCCCAGGCCCAACCAGGAAGACCAGTGTTCTTCATGTATACCTTGTCACACTTCTATAAAGATGCTTTTCAACTTTCTTATTAGCATGGGTTAGACTTGAACATTAGTAAATATCATTAGAGTTGCAAGACAGCAAAGAGAAAAATCAATTATTTATTTATAAAATCTAACTGATGGGCTTGGTTGCTTTATTTTGCATATAGCACATTCTTGATGTGAATAATTTAAAAAAAAATTTCAAATACTATATTGTAGCTCTGCTCCAAAATTTAGATGTTGGTCACATGTACACACACGAGTATTAAAAAAACCTAACAAGAGAAATGTTTTCATGAAATTACATTTTGAAAATATTTCAAGATTTTTTTTTTACAAAAGCCCTTCAGTTCTTAAAAACAAGAACATGAAAAGAACCAGCTTAATTTCACAGTCTAAGCTAATGAAGTGTAAGAAGCAAACAAGCAATATATGTAGGGCTTAAGGATTTAATAGAATCTATATTAATTTAACCAATTTTGAATATATGGAGGTCAGACAGCAAAAATTTTCTGGCCTCTTTAAGGAGTAGTGGGGATTGGAGCCATCCAACCTGTTTCATGACATTGCCTTTTTAAGGAATAGGTGTTTAAGGGAGCAGCACACAAGCCTGGAGAATCAGAGCCAGATGGTAACCAGGGAGCTACCTCCTGAACAGGATAAAAACCCAGCCAGTAGCTGACTACAGGGGATAAAAGAGGTTCTGTGTAGCGGGGTTGGAACCCAAACACCAGTAGGCCTGGGAAGTCTGCTTGAGTCGGTATCCAGTCCCATGCAGGAGGGCTGAGGAATCCCTTGACCAGGGGTTTGGATTTAAGACTCCAGGGACCAGGGTTGGATGAAGCCTGTGGAAAAGACTGTCCAGAGAAGCCATGGTTTGCAGTGCGACTGAGCTCCCTGCCTCACAGGTAACTGGAGGGGAAAACTGAGAACCTGAAGCCCTGGAAGGGGGATGAAACTGGAAACCTCAAGAGGGAAAGGTTTGGGCCTGATGGGCCAATGGAGACTGCACTTCATAAAGACTCAATAAATTGAACCCCAGGAAGGAGATGGTTACATTGAATACTCTGGGCTGTGAACAGTTACTGGGAGAACTAGGAGGGAACTGAGGGTGAGGAGCCTACAGGACCAGGCAGTGTCACAAGGGGGCATGCTCTGGGATTGGACCTTGTCACAGCTTGACAGTTTCATTCTGAGCAATGATAAGGAAGAAATTGAGTACAGCAGACTTGGAAACAAATCACTTTCTTCCTCTCGGACATTTGCAAATTCTTTTGTTTCTCGTGATAAAAGACCTGCTGTACTCTGTTTGGCAGGGCTGTGGGACCATGGCAATATTAATTTGTTCTTTTCTTTGGAATCAAGAAACAAAATATCTGATAGTTATTTCTCAAAACCTTTGCTGAAATCCAGCTTCCCACACCCAAATGGAAGGTAATTACTGGAATGTTATTTGTTCTACTCTAACTTTCTAGGTTTTCCTAGTTTCACTTCTTGTCTGGTTAGAGGGGAATGGGCTCTCACATCTTGTACTTTTGAATGTTATAGATACTCCTGCTCTTTTAAGTCCCTGAATCCAGTGCTATTTCAGCGGGTAGGGATGAGGGTGATAAATGCGGTTAATAAACCTTCCAGCAACATTTTAAATTTAATTCAGCAGAGAGTTTCATGGCTGCCTGCAGTACTGGTGGCCCTCTCTGGTTACACAGATCTTTGTATCCTTAGTGAACTATTTTTGTAATCTTTTTGGTGGCGCTTTCTCATTTCTTCCCAACTGTCTTAGAGTGACATGCCCATTAATCTTGAAATGAATTAGATGATTAAAGAAAGGCAAAATGAAGAAAAAAAAGTTGAAATGGGATTTTAAATCATAAAGAGGAGAGAATTTAATAATTTAGACACCTCCATCTTTCCAGATTCTCAAACCCCATTTTTGTTCTGCTAAAGCACAATAGAAAAGGAATCAGAGAAGGTCCATCCTTACCAAACTTGTCAGATTTAGGGCCCAATCCTTCAACCTTCATTCATGTAACCTAGACACATTCAAGTCAATAGGACTACTCATGTGAACAAGGGCTGCAGCATAGGGTGTTACTTATTAGCTCTAAATGCCCTTGACATCATCACAAATGTCCTAATTCCAAAGACACAGGGAAAGCTCCTATTGACTTCAATGATCGGAAGGTTTGGGCTCTTAGTGTTTGTAAAATGCTGAGAGATCCCTAGATAAAAGGTGCTATTCTACCGGAGTGTAAAACACTATAAAAGAACAGAGTATGAAGTTATCCAGAGGGCTTACAATGACGAACCCTTACCTTGAACTTTTTTGAAAACCCTCGAACTCATGAACTTTAAAAACCTGTCTGCATAAAAACTTGGTCTGTGGACTGAAACAGTGTCCTAAAAAGACAGAAAAGGCCTTAAAGTTACACTCTTCATATACAATTCAAAATGAAACGCGCAAGAGAAAACCTGGCATGTGTTGGGTACGTTATATCACGCCCCGTTTGGGAGCTCATGCAAGGAGATCTAGGGTTTTGCCATCTCAGAGGCTACTGTATTATTACTACACTCCTCTGCTACCCATTTTATTTCACTGCACTCTTGATAAAACACCAGTCTAATTATTTTAAGCATTCAAGATAATTTAAAAATACCCTTTTATAATTTATTCTATTCGTATGTTACCAAGTCTTGCTCATATTTAAAAATGTATAATTTCCCTTTCTGGGTAAAAATCTCAACAACTGAAGGCTCAGTATTCAAACATGGGGGCCCTAAAATGACCAAATTCCTTATCTGAATGCTTTAATCAAGCACTGATGGGCACTTAAAATGGCAGTGCATCTAAGCACCCATTTAAGCACTGAATACCATGGGGCCAAATTCTGCCCTGCAATCCTTTGCAACTGGGCTGATGTTGACTCAGGGCATAATTTGAGTAGTTAATTAACTTTGAATTAGCATTTTGGATGGATTACTCCATACCTGTTTTAGTTGTATTGTGAGGATAGTTTTGTGTAACCTGGTACAATGTAGTTATAAGGATGGTCTGGTCACCTTTGCATGTGTCTGTTTTTCTTTTTATCTTTTATTTAAAAAAAAATTAAACAATCAGAAAAATAAGATGGACATATATGTCAGAAATCACTGAACTAAAATCACTAAGGAAAACACACAGAAAAAAATCACATCTAATTGCCTAGATACTACAGTGATGGGTGGATTATAAACATAATAGCTCGCTGTCATAAACAAGAATCAGAACTCTATTATGAAAAATGCTGATAATTTAAAAAGCAAACTTACCCCATCATAAACAAGTGCTTTCCAGGAATGTTCTAGCTTCTTCATTAACCTAAGCAATTAAATCAAAAAAACTTTGTGGAATTTCCTCATCTTGCAATCTCAGAATACTTTATTAAGATAATGGCTTTAAATATAGCAAAATATTTTCATTCTAAACTGCCACTTACCTGTAAGACTGTAGGATATCAATAATACCCATAAATAGAAGCAGCTTCTCTCCTTTATGGCTTTTAGCTGGAATGCCTCCCATTCTAATGGCAACAAAATAATTTTATTAGATATTGTATTTTACAGACTTTTTAATATCACTATTTAGAAGGTGAACTGCATTTACTACAGAAAAAAAATCAGCAACATTAAGGCTAGTTGTTGAATGCAAGCTGCCCAGGGCTTCTTGCCGCCTCACCGGGAGCAGGGGTGAGGTGGAGGGGGGAAGCAGCCCAGGGCCTCTTGCCCCTGTGGAGCAGGGTCCAGGTGCCCTTGCATCTCACCTCTGCTCCCAAGCCATGAAAGTCACAAGACAGCCAACATTCCCAGCCGGGAGTGGGGTCCAGCTGCCCCAGCTCTGGGGGCAGCTGGGCTCTAGGTGCCTGGCTTTCTTGTCAATTTCATGGTAGACATACAGCCAACAGCCAGTATAAGGAATGCAGTGTCTACACAAACACTGCATTGTCCTAACCATAGTGCCAACTCTGTGCTTAATGTGTGCTTAGCACCTGCAGCGCCTGCCTCCCACCCGCCAACAGCCCTGCTGATCAACTCCTCCCACCCGCTGCGATCTGCTGTACTGCGGCATGCAGGAGGCCCTGGAGGGATGGCGGGGGATGCGGAGGAGCAGGAATGGGGCATGCTCAGGGGAGTGGGAGGAACTGGGCAGGAAGAGGCAGAGTGGGGTGGAGATTTGGGGGAAGGGGTGGAGTGGGTGCTGGCCCGGGACTGGGCAGAGGTTGTGCACCCCCATGGAAAGGAAGAAGCCAGCGCCTGTAGTCCTAACTACACAGACATAAACCCTATGCCTCTCGTTGATGTGATTTTATTACGTCAGTATAGCAGACAAGTTACACTAACAGGTTGAGCATTTCAGTGTGTACACCTCCAGTGTTTTGTAGACAAAGCTGTGTTGTGTAGACAAGGCCTTAAAAGCCTACATTCTATTGACTTTCAATGGGGCTTAGGTTTCTAGGTTTCCTGGGCACTTCTTAAAATTTTACCCAACATCCCTACTCGTGTAAATAATGGCAGAGAATTTTTGATGATCCAAAGTGGTCAGAACCTTCGCTTTAAGACTCATAGACTCATAGGTCAGAAGGGACCAATATGATCATCTAGTCTGACCTCCTGCACAAGGCAGGCCACAAAACCCTACCCATACACATTTATAACAACCCCGAACCCATGACTGAGTTATTGAAACGTCAAAATTGAGATTTGAAGACCTCAAGCTCAGGGATTCCACCAGCAAGCGACCATGCCCACCTGGCGGGAAGGCGAAAAAACTCCAGGGCCTCTGCATCCGCCCTGGAGGAAAATTCCTCCCGACCCCAAATATGGCGATCAGCCTAACCCCTGAGCATGTGGCAGGCTCACCAGCCAGCACCAAGAAAGAATTCTCTGCAGTAATCATTTCCATTCCCATCCAACATCCCCTACAGACCATCGACAGACTATCTGCCGATAATCCAATCAATTGCCCAAATTAAACTTATCCCATTCATAAATCCCTCCATATACTTATCAAGCTAGCTTAAGACCGATAAGTCTTTTGCCCCCACTAACTTCCACGGAAGGCCGTCCCAGAAACTTCACTCCCCTAATGGTTAGAAACTTCGTCTAATTTCAATCTAAACTCCTAATATCCAGTTGTAACCCATTCGTCCTTCGGCTACATTAGTAATGACTTAAATATTCCTCTCCCATCCCTAACGTTAATCACCCTGATATATTTAATTAGAGCAAGCATATCTCCCGGGCCTCTTTTGTGCCAGGCTGAACAAGCCACTCTTGAGTCTCCTTTCATGAGGCAAGATTTTCCATTTCTCGATCATCCTAGAGCCCGTCCTGAACCTGTTCCAGTTTGATTCACCTTCGTAAACATGGGACACAGACACCATATTCCAGGTGGGGTCTGCACCCAGCGCCGTACTATAACGGCACTTAAAACCTCCTTCTCCTTGCTGGACAATCCTCGTCCGGATGCATCTAAACACCGCATTGTTTTTTAAACAGCCATATCACATTGGCGGCTCATAGTCATCTGCTATCAAACCAATACCCTAAAGGTCCTTCTCCCCTCCGTCGTTTCCAACTGATGCGTCCCCAACGTATATCTAAAATTCTTATTATTAATCCCTAAGTGCATGACCTTGCACTTTTCGCTATTATATTTCATCCTATTACTATTATTCATTGAAAGCAGACCACTTCCAATAACAAAGTCCCCACCACCATGCTTGAGCATTGGTTCAGTATAACTCAGGTCATCTTGTATGCAAATGAGAGAGTAATATTTTACACACTGGGCACAATTCAGCTGTGTCAACTTATATTCTAGTGCTTCAAACATTTAAAGCTATATATAATTAATAATAATGCCCAGTCCTTATATAGCACTTTTTGTCAGCAGATCTCAATGTGCTTTACAAAAGGAGGTCAGTATTATCCCCACTTTCATATGAGGAAACTGAGGCACTGGAAGGTAAAGTGACTTCTCCAAGGTCACCCAGCAGCCCAGTGGCAAAGCTGGGAACAGAACAGCATTATCCTCCCATTAATATGTTGTAAGTTTAAACCCAGGCTTCATTAGCTTTAATGGTATTTACCTGCATAACTCCCTGGTTAACAGACAGTAAACCCTTTTCAATGTGAAATGAAGTCCTATTATATCAAGGATTGATTACACAGAATAAGAACGCTGACTCACTCTCTTATTAGCACTGAACATGCATCAAGGGCAGAATAATTTGAGGAGCCCTTGATTCTTGGAACAACAATAGTTGAAATGTTTTATCCCTTTCTGTAAATTTATCTGTCACAACCTTAAAATTCTCTCTATGTCAGAGCCTGTTGTCAGATATCAAGGGGATAGAAGTATTGTCTTTTGGATGTGATAACACCATGGTGATCAGCACCTCTGCTTTATTAAAAATTCCATGGCACTATTTGTAAGTGTGGGATTCTTAACAGTGTCCTGGCTGAATTCCAGCCTGGATAATTACAATCTGCCTATCTAAAATTCCTCTGCAGTTTCAGTTAGATAGGAAGAGGAGAGTAATATGTTCTAAGTTTCTCGGCTCCTTGGAGCTAAGATCAAAGTGTAGTGTCTGTTCTTATCAGTTTAATTCCTTCAAATGGACATCTGCAAACCATTGTCCTGAAGATGGAATCTCCTGCAGCTATTTTTGAAAAAATTGATGCTGCCCTACAGATCTATGCTTCTGCTGAAGCTGATTTGCATATAGATGGTGCTGATTTACATATGCACTGCATTGCTGAAACCTTGAAAGAAATCTCTCTTTCTTCTCCTCTTTCAGCTACATCCTCATCGACCGCTGCTGTTCCTGTGTGTTCCACATTCCAGAAAACCCAACGGAAGCCTCGCCCAAAGACCCGGACCACCAGCAAGGATGAAAACATCAGGAGTTGGCAGAAAAAACCTCTGGCAGGCACCTCTACAGGAAGATTGAGCAGCAGAAGACCAGCTCTTCAGCACCTCACATCCAGGAACAAGAACGTCTCGACAGCTCTTCAGGAGAGGAGGAGCTCAGAAGAAACTCACCTGCTTCCCAGGTCCAGGATGCTGAACACCTCCCTGCTGCTCCTGAGACGGACGACACTGGAGAAGCCCCTCCGAGGATCCAGGACCAGGATGCTGATGGGCGCCCCGCTGAGAAGGATGTTGCTGGAGGAGCCCCCCCCACCAACTGAGGACCAGGATGCTGATCGCCGCCCCACTGGGAAGGACGCTGCTGGAGGAGCACTCCCAACGATTGAGGACCAGGATGCTGATGGCCGCCTTGCCAGGAAGGATGCTGCTGGAGGAGCCCCCCAGATGACCAAAGACCGGGATGCTGATCACCGCCTCGCCAGGAGAGACGCCGCCAGAAGAGCCCCCTCAACAACCGAGGACAGGGATGCTGATCACCACTCCACCGGGAGGGACTCTGCCGGAGGAGCCCCCACAACGACCGAGGACCGGGATACTGATTGCTGCCCCGCTGGGAAGGATGCTGCAAGAGGAGCCCCCAGATGACCCAGAACCAGGATCCTGAGTACCGCCCCGCCGGGAACGATGCCAGCAGAGGAGCCCCACACATGACCGAGGACCAAGAGGTTGATTGCTGCCCCGCCAGGAAGGATGCCGCCGGAGGAGCCCCCCAAACGACCCAGGATCAGGATGCTAAGCGCCACTCCACCAGGAAGGATGCTGCCGGAGGAGCCCCCCAGATGACCAAGGACCAAGACGCTGATCACTGCCCTGCCGGGAAGGATGCAGCCGGAGGAGCCCCTCAAACGACCCAGGATCAGGATGCTGAGCGCCATCCACCGGGAAGGATGCCGCCAGAGAAGCCCCCAGGAGACTGAAGACCGGGTTACTGAGTGCTGCCCTGCCAGGAAGGATGCCACCGGAGGAGCCCCCCAGATGACCAAGGACCAAGACGCTGATCACTGCCCTGCCGGGAAGGATGCCACCGGAGGAGTCCCCCAGATGATCCGGGACCGCGATGCCGAGCGCTGCTCCGCTGTTCCAGAAAGGAATGTTCCAGAAGGAACAACCTCCTCGACCCGAGACTCTGAAACTTCTTACCACCCGCCTGTCCGGAGGAGGGCCGCTCAAAGGGGAATGGACTCCAGAGCCCTGGATCTCAATGCCATGTGCTGTCCTTCCGGGCAAAGAGATATCGTGGCCAGTGAGTCCAGTACACCCCCAGGAGTGACTTCACCTCCTCAAGCTTCTCCACCAGACCCAGAGGAATCACCTGGTGAGTCTGCAGGCACAACAGGGGTCCACCCCACAGACGGTGAGGCAGGGGACAACGACCACATCTACCTCCAGTACCCACTCCTTACAGGCCTCCTCCTCTGCCCCTTCTGCCTCCCCATCCACGGAGTCCAGACCCTCAGGGCCCTCAGCAAGCACATTCGCAAGACCTACAACAAATGGATTGCTTTCCGGTGTAGCCACTGCAATGCACCCTTCGAGACCCAAAAGAAATGCAAGTCCTATCACGCCACATGCAAGGGACTCCTCATGATCACGAAGGTGAACCCTGCTGACGTCCTGCGGGCTCCAACCCCGACCCCCACCGATAGTCCGGCTTCAGCACCCCAACCAGCATCCCCACCGTCACGGCAGGCAAGGGAGGACCAACTGCTAATCGAGGAAAGCACAACCCCCGCCTCAAGGATCGATGATGCCACCAAAAGGACCAGTCCCATCTCCAGAATCCTCACACTGGACCCTGCTGTGAAGGGGATCACTGCCACCTCCCAGGTCAACAACCTCACCAGGCGCCTCAGCGACTTCATACAAAACATCCGCCGTGATACGACCATGAGACGGTGCAGTGCTTCCCCACAGGCAACCTCATGTCGCTCTGCCATAGGAGCAACTAACACTGCACCCCAGGCCACACGGCGAGACCCAGCCAATGGAGGAGCCTCTCGCAGCCCCCCATTCCCAAGACCAGACCCTGCCCCCAGGAGACCCAATACCCCCTCCAAGGTTACCCAACGAGCCTCCAACTGCCAAAAAAACCATTCCCCACCGAGGATCCTTCACTCAGATACCACCTGCAGAAGACCTCAAACCATCCCCAGTACTTCCAAACAGAGCCACGCCCCCACAAAGCCCAGCACCAGTGCTTCCAGAACCCCATTTCCTCTCGGAAGATCCAGCGCTGGCTAGGAGACACTGAGAGCGGCCTCCTCCACTACATCAGGACCCCCCCCCTCAGGACCCACCTGAACACGGCTCCCTAGGTCGAGGAACAAGTAGACCAGCACCTGAACCCGTGGAGACACCGCAGCAGAAGGAACGACGTCCACGAGCGAGGGTCGCCACACGATGGCAATCTGCATTGATGGAAGAACTGGCAAAGGCCAAGGACTTCGAGACCTTCAACAGCCTGACGAACAGACTGACTGCAGAACTCTCTGTGGAAATTGCTGCCAGAAGGAAGGAACCCCAGGAGACCTCACAGGCCACGCGCAGATTCCCCGTGCCGGGTCGTAACACCGCTGCCAGAGAAGGCCAGGAGAGGGCACGTCGGCCACTGCTACGATCTGGCGGCTGCATCCCATATACAGAAACTATACAGGATGAACCGGCCGAAAGCCATGAGGGAGATCCTCGACAGGACCTCCATATATTGTGCCATCCAGCCCGAGAGACTCCACTCCTACTTCAAGGACGTGTTCGATAACGAGGCTCAGACCGACTTGCGACGCCCGGAGTGCCTTCTTCCACTACCCCGGATCGACCTCACTGAAGATCTGGAGTGAGATTTCTCCCCCCAGAAGGTGCAGGTGAGGCTGACAAGGACCAAAAACACCGCCCCTGGAAAAGATGGCATCCGCTACCACCTGCTGAGGAAGCGAGACCTTGGCTGCTTGGTGCTCGCTGCCATCTTCACCAAATGTAAGCAGTTCCACCACGTTCCTCACTCTTGGAAAAAGTCCTCATTCACAAAAAAGGGGACCGAGACGACCCCGGCAACTGGAGGCCCATCTCCCTCTGCTCCACCATCTACAAGCTGTACACCAGCTGCCTCGCGGCAAGGATCACGGAGTGGTCAGTTTGCGGGGGCACCATCAGTTCAGTCCAGAAGGGCTCCATGTCCTCCGAGGGATGCTACGAGCATAACTTCCTCCTTCAGACGGCCATCCAGGAGGCCAGAGGTCCAAGAGGCAGTGCATCGTAGCATGGCTCAACCTGACCAACGCCTTCAGGTCCATGCCCCACCACCACATCTTCGCCACCCTGGGAGAGTTCAGGATGCCGGCTACCTTCATCCAGATCCTCCGGGACCTCTACAAGGACTGCACTACCACCATCCATCCATGGATGGAGAGACGGACGCCATCCCCATTCACCGTGGCGTGAAACAAGGATGCCCCCTCAGTCCCATCATTTTCAGCCTGGCCATGGAAACGCTCATCCAAGCCATCTTCAACGGCCCAACTGGCTTCGACCTGCATGGCAAGAAAATCAGCGTTCTGGCCTACGCGGACGATCTGGCCCTGGTCACCGACAGCTCAGAAAGCCTCCAGCAAATGCTCGACATCACCAGCCAAGCCGCCGAGTGGATGGGCCTGAGTTTCAACCCCCAAAAATGTGCCTCCCTCCACATCGACGGTGGCACCAGGGCGCTGGTCCGGCCTTCGCAGTTCCTTATCCAGGGCGAGTCTATGACCTCCCTTGAAGAGGGAGAGATATACAAACACCTCTGCACACCCACAGGAGTCCATGTCCGGCAGACCCCCGAAGACACCATCACAGAGATCCTACGAGACGCAGCCCAAATCGACTCCTCCCTGCTCACCCCCTGGCAAAAGATCAACGCCCTCAACACCTTCCTGATCCCCCGCATCTCCTTTGTCCTCAGGGGATCAGCTGTGGCCAAGGTGCCCCTGAACAAGGCCGACAGCACCATCAGATGGCTCCACCATTCCCAGAGGGTGTGCAAGGACATCATCTACATTTCCCACAGACAGGGCAGTGCCAACGTACCTCGGATGGGTGACCTGTGCGACATAGCGGTGATGACCCACGCCTTTCGCCTCCTGACTTGCCTGGATCCAACAGTGAGGAGCATCGCACAGGAGTCCGTACGGGGTGTGGTCAGGAAATGCATTGCCAGGACCCCCTCCAAGCAGGATGTTGCCACTTACCTCAGCGGTTCCCTGGAAACTGAGTTCAGGAGAGACCTATCCTCTCTCTGGTCCCACGCCCGCAACACCTCAAGACGCCTGGGTAAGAGGATCAGGTGCTGCTGGAAGTGGTGAGAGGAACGCCGGGAGCTGGGAATACTGGTGTCACGTGTAAAGACCCCGGACCACACCATCGTCACCCCGACCACCAGAGCCATGCTAGAAAGGTCCCTGACAGACGCCATCCGCTACCACTACGCCGAGAACCTCAAGTGGAAGCCGGACCAGGGCAAGGTGTTCGAGGTGTCCAACAAGTGGGACGCCAGTAACCACTTCCTCCCCGGGGGCAGCTTCACCAGGTTCGCAGACTGGTCGTTCATCCACAGGGCCCGACTCAACTGCGTTCCCCTCAACGGAGCCATCCACCATGGCAGCTGGGACAAGTGCTGCAGGAAGTGCGGCTACGTGAACGAGACCCTGCTGCACGTCCTGCGTGGATGCAAGCAGCACTCCGTAGCCTGGCGGCACCGCCACAACGCCATCCAGAACCGACTAGTGAAAGCCGTCCCACCGTCCCTGGAGAAGATCACCGTCGACTCCGCCATCCCTGGGACAGACAGCCGACTGCGACCCGACATCGTCGTGACGGACACAAAAAAGAAGGTCCTCCTAGTAGATGTCACAGTGCCTTTCGAAAACCGGTCCCCTGCCTTCCATGAGGCCCGAGCACGGAAGGAGTCGAAGTATGCCTCGCTGGCTAAGACCCTGAGAGCCCAGGGCTACGAAGTTCAGGTACGTGCCCTGATCATGGGAGCCCTGGGCTCATGGGACCCCCGCAACGAGCCGGTTCTGAAAGCATGTGGGGTAGGTCGACGTTATGCCCAGCTCATGAGACAGCGCATGGTGTCCGACACCATCAGGTGGTCCAGAGACATTTATATCGAACACATCATCGGACACTGCCAATACCACACTGAGTAACTGAGACAGCAGACCAGGGAAATAACCCACTTCCTTCCCTGAGGGACCAAGGGACGCAGCCCACCCATGTACCTATCCGCTCCACCGATACTGACTTGGACTCCTTATTCATTCCATGGGTGGCGAACCCGAGCCCACTTATCCACTGACACTTAAAAAACCCTTGCACCCCGATCTGGGTCTATGCCAGTTATGTGATATGTATGTATCTTTTCATCCTTGCGAACGATATCTGTAACCCCCCATAACCCAAGCTTGACCCCAGATGTACAGTACCTTCCCCCTCAACCTGTGTATATTTCATTTCAAACATTTCCTTTAATAAAATTTTTATTTCTGTAAGCTGTTAAAATATCTGTCTTGTTCCACCTCAGCGGTGGCTGCATTTCAACAATTGGTGAAGCAATTCTTCTGTATGTAGTGAGTACATTTCTTTGGGATGACAGGCCCTACACAAATATCAATATAATCAATAACAACTTTTGCTCACAGCGCATGACACTGTTTACAGTTAAACAGATTATGTGTGGAGGTTTTGTAGTGACTTTCATTATATATAAGTGAGTTCACTACATGCCGATAAATTGTTTTGAATTATAACTGCAATTGCCATCATGTATTTAAAGATGATGAATAAACTAATCAAAATTTTAATTTTCTGGTCTCCAGTGAGCCTTGGTATGTAAGTTTTGAACACTTTTTAGAAAGTATTTAGCTTAATCCTTCAAATCACTCCTACGTAATGCCTTCAAGGATGGGAAGCTAGCCAGAGTTAGATTTAATACAACGTAGAACAGTTTGCAGAAATAAAATTTAGAAATTTCCAGTCAATTTTTAACAAGAGATTTTGGGGACTTACGTATTTGTAGCTTCTGTGATGACAGATTCCCCAGACTTTCCAGGACCCTGTATGGATTCCATGGCTGTAGAATAGAGAACTTTCTGTCCTCCATGACGTTTGGCATCAGATGCATTCTGGGAACTCTCCCCATCCTTCTCTTTTGTGATACTGTCCAATACATTGATCCCCAGCAGCAGACTATAATCCATAATTTTAAAGCTTTCCAGCACCTGTTAATTAAGAAGGACTGCATGTACTGTAACACACACAAAATAACTAGACATAATTTAATTTCTGCTGTGTAATTCAACCACTTGAACCAACCAAATAAAAGGAAAAAACCCATATAGGTATGTCAATATAATGGGTTTGACTAGGACAGTTTGCAAAAAGATAAACAAAAGTAATATTTTTGTACTAGCCTCCCACCTTCTGTCAGATTCCCAAATCAACTTACAAATGTTAATAAGCTAGCCATCCCAGCACCCTCATTAAAAGTGGGAAACCTAAAGTACATAGAAATGTAAGGCCTAATGTAAGACTATTTTCAGTTGGAGAGTTTGCCTCACCAGCAACTCCATATCATTTATAGTGAGAAAGCAGTTAATTAGTTATCTTCCTATACATTATTTTTATCCTATCTGATGTACTTATGGATGATCTGCTAAACATACACAAATCCAACGTTGAAAAAAATCCTTGAAGGGCAGATTTTCAAAAAGGAAAAGGGGCAGTCAAGATGCCCCACTACCATGACAAGTTAACTGGATTTGGCACCTAACTCCCATTTGCGCCTTTGACAGGCTCTCTGTAACAGGCCAAAACTGGCCAAAATAAACTTTATACTTGAACTATGACTTGATTTTTAACCAGTCTCCTCCTCTGGTCCTACCAATCACTTTGATTCCTGGACCATGACAGGTTCCACTTCCCCATTCTTGCAAGTATGTATAAGATTCTAATCTCAGTTGCACCAGTATGAATCCAGAGGGACTCCATTAAAAGGAAAAATCTCTCTCTGAGTCAATTAACTGTGCATAGGATCTCCTTCAGTTCCCCTTTTTATATTTTAATACTATATCAGAATCACCAGCAGACGGGTATGAAAGCCATGTTTGGCACTCATGGCTAGGGAAAGCAACCTATTTAACTTCCTGTAATCTCAAAGAGAAATATGGAGCAACATGTGTCCTTTTCTTCATGCAGCTCAAGAATGATTTAACACAGATTTTAATACAAAGATGTCTTACTGCTAATGTTGTAATTTGGCACTGAACTGCAAAATTTTATGTCATTTTACCAAGAACAAGAACAATTTGATTTTACAGAGACAACAAATGAAGCACAGTAACTCCAGGTATGCCAATTCAGTCAGGCTTATCAGAGCCTGACTTCCTCAGTGTTTTGTGTAAAACACCATTCATTTATGAAACACTGTGCACATATTTGCATTTTCAAAATGAGATCAGAAAAGATTTCAACATAGCTGGGAGTTATGTAACAGGGAAGGGGAGCTCCACCGCCTATGAATACATTTTATCTTACCAACCATTGACTGTAGACATGGATGTGGGGAAGCTGTTTTATTAATATGCACATTTCTAAAGCGTCCCACGTTTCTGCAGTTAGGGTACAATGTAAGACTTTTTGTGCAAGTCTTCCCACATTAACTATAGTGGTAGAAGGAGGCCTTGATGTTTCTCATTGAAGACAGCCAAGAAAAGTGATTTAATTCAGGAAAGTAACATGAGATGCAAGAGAGTTTCAAAATGGGGATAGAACGGATGCTAATATTGTGTGTATGCCTTCTAGTTAAACTTCCTGAATTAAATCACTTTTCTTGGCTGTCTTCAATGAGAAACATCAAGGCCTCCTTCTACCACTATAGTTAATGTGGGAAGACTTGCACAAAAAGTCTTACATTGTACCCTAACTGCAGAAATGTCAGGTCTCACTCTGATCTCTGGGGGTAACACAGGTAAAATGATTGAGCAAGTGGTGTGAATATAAAAAGGTAACTGAGCAAGTCAAACACACACATCTTGCAGAATTCTTCTATAAAGGAGGAACAGGTTGGCTTCAAACAAAGTGCAAGAAAAGTGTGTCCACACACTCAAATGCATGAGATGAAGCTATCAGCACCCCAGCATATCCTCTGATCCTGCCAATATAGGCTTTTGGGCAACAATAAAATAAAGAATCTAGAATATCACATGACAAGATCAGAAAAATCTATTTCATTACACAGAATGTGAGACTGATGGGTCACTAAACACTTCTTGTTTTATGGCACTGGGAATCGAACTGCAAAAACAGCATAGTTAAGGAATACAAGATCCTGTATTGTATGAATACATTAGAATACTAGAGTCAGAGGAACTCGCACAAGTACAGTTTTCTTTGCTCCTGCCATAGTAAATAAGTTTATTTCAAAAACATTTATTGAAGATTTTCATAGGTTGCCTATTTTTATAAAAATAGATGGTATAAGACAACTTGAGTTCCATTTAAAATGGAAAGAAAGCTGATGCCTAGCATATTGCAAAAAATAAAAGGTAAATTAACGTTTGCCCTTCTGAAAATACTACTCTGATATTACAGCCAGTATCAGTGTCTACGTAAATCCTGATTTCATCAGATAAATATGCTTGCAAAGATGGTGCCATTTTCATTTGTGCACTTTAAAAAAAAATCAGCTCACATTCTTTCCTTTAATGAAATCTGTTCTTGCCCCATTCTCTACCCCCTTGGGATTAGATCGTTCATGGTTCTGCTGAATTAAAATCAAGGGTAACACCAAGTTAATATCTGATACAGTCTCTTGAAAGACTATGGTGTATATCCAGCTTGCCATTGCAGAGGGATATATTGTGCAATACAGAAGAACTTTTCTAACTCTGACTGAAGTGATCCACCCCCATCTCCTTTTGCCCCTGCTCCTTGAGCTAAACATTGACTAAATTTCATTGCTGTCTGCATTTTTGTTCCAGGATCACTAAAACCAACCATGTACTACTTCCTAGCTGCTCTAAATCTCTTGGAAACTGAAGTGAGCAAAGTGACATTTTTTCCTAGACAGACCCTCAGCCCACATTTCATTTTTACATGCAGCAACTTATCTGAACTCTACTGTAGCCGTTTGAATCCTATTCTTGCTCACTAGACATTTAACTGCATACACCAGCCGAAGAGATCCCAAATAAACTGAAATAATAAGATTCAAATCTTTTTAGGGTACATTAAAATAGTAACTGCCATATAAATTATCTAGGTTCCAACATATCTGCATGCCTGTTGGTATATGAAACGTGTACATTATGATGACCTCTGTACCTATATATTTGCTAATCAAAGCAGGAAGCTAAGCCCTGATGCAAACTGATCTTAATCATGGTTCCATTTCCTTGTCAAAATGACAATGTTAAAATGAAAAGATCATTAAACTAACTAGAATGTGCAGGAAATTAAAAACTTCAGGGCCAATAAGTCATTGTCACCAAATCCTGCAGTCCTTACCTCAGGCATAACTCCAATTAACTTCAATGTGATTTTTGCCTGAATATGAATTGAGTAAGGACTCCTAGATTTGGCCCACTGTTAAGACTTGAAGGAGAAGGAAAAAACCAATAAACTAAACTCTGCTTCATTTAGAAAACAACATTTTTCATGCATTAATGTTAATGTAAATTAATAACTTTGGTTACACTCATAAAACTTACATGATCCAGTAAAACCTGGTATTTCTATACCTCCAATATCCCAAGTGACAAACGGCCCACTTCTACAACCTTTACTCATGTTGAATGAGGTCCTTATGTAAGGAGAGAGAAACTCTCAAAGCAGATATCATGATACTACATCTACAAAAACAGTAAAGCATTGACAAAAGCCTCATGCTTGGTCATGAGGGATCTAGAGATGCAAATGATGTCCCCTCTTCCCTAAGAGCAGGTTCCCTCTGGGGTTATAAATAGAGAGAAATTCTGTCATTTTCAGTTTCAGTCTTCCTGGACTGAAGGGGTCAAATGCATAGCACCAACGTAACAAAGCTTGCATTTTGCAAGAACTTCTGGATTTACTGACATTTAGACACACAAGGTTTGCCAAAGTGCTGTATTATATTGTGGCAAATTAGTATGAGTTTGGAGAGCATTAGTGAACAGAAATTACAACATTCATCTAGTCTGCTCATTAGTAAGCTGTCACATTCTCAGGGCACAATCCCAACTAATGAGTAGGTACGTCATCCCCTTCCCTCTAACCTGGGATGCTCTTTACAAGGCTTTGCTGCTGTAACCTCCAGTCTGGAGTGCTCACAAACTGCCTCCAACATGAAAGAGTGAGCGTGTGTGTATTGCAGTCAGTCAGCCACACCTGGGCTTACCAACCTTGGTTATATTGCCAGGTGTCCCCAATACATCCCCAGTCCTAGATTTCCCTCAGAAATGTATGTCCTGTACTGCTCAGCTCTCTCCTGGACAATTACAAGCCTATATAAAGTCTGTCATTTCATTAATAAAAATGATAACCACACATCTTATTACCCCAAATGGCGTTTCCCAGACATTATAATTTAAACATATTGGATCAGATAAGACAATAAAACAAGTTTATTAACTATACAGAGATAGATTTTAAGTGAGTACAAATAATGAGGCAAAAAGGTCAGAAACAGGTACCAAAAAAAGTTAAAATGCTACAGATGCCTAACAAACAATATCAGTTTCAAGCAAAGTTTTTCTCACTGCAAGCTCTCAGCAGTCTAACTGACCAAACTTCGTAGGCCAGGACCCCTACACCAATTCCTTTGTTCCTTCTGGTGCAGTAAATTGATGGAGAGAGAGAGGTGTCTGATGCTTTTTATAGCCCTGACCTTCATTTGGGGAGCATTTGTAGCTGGGAGCAAGGCAACAGGCAGTCTGTATGGAAGGGAACTCCATGCTATTTCTTTGCCAAGATGCAGATATATTTGCCCTGTCCCTTTTCCCCATCAAAAATGGCCATTGAGAAGATAATGGTCTATCAGCCTTGTTTACACCTGGCTGAGGCATCAGCTTGCCCTTTGTCTCTGAAGAACTGGTTTGGCACACCCCAGACTTATCTAGAAAACGTGCTTTTAGTCATGAGTTCAGCATGTGTTTATAACTTCACATAGAATGCTGCTACGTGCATTTTGCCATAATATCACTATTCAGCAAATTATGTGTTCAGATGTACAAAGATGATTACAATAGTGCGTAGGGTGTGGACACAGGGTGCACAGGCCTCTATCACATAAGCTTCCCCCTGTTGGGGTAAATACACAAAGAGCTGGCTTCCAGCATAATAGTATCATCTGGTAATGATGCTAATGGTTATGGGTCTGGCTAGAGATGTTGTGAGAACTTCTAGGTCATGGACCCCAATTGCCCCTTCTATTCTTAACTTGTACTGTACAAAGATTTAACAGGATTGTCAAAAGTAGTGTCCAAGCTGAATTTATTATGTGCTGAGAGGCAATACATTGTCAAAAAGAGTATGCCATAAGGAAATTATGAAAAATTCTTCTCCCTCACACACACATTGCCATTTGACTGATTAGGTTCTCCCTCTGCTGAGCCTTTGAGTTTAGTCAGGGGCCCTGTGAATAACCCTAGCGAGAGCCAACCACTTAAGCTACCACTGTTGCACTAAGCCCATGATAAACCAACTAGCTCTGCCTCTGAACATCCTGTTCCTGATGCAGCATGTGCTGTACAGAGACTAATGATGGGGTCTGCATGTATAATATGTGGTCACGGGCTATCACAGCACATTCAAAACTACTACAGTGTAGTAAAAGACATACTCATAATAGAGCTGCTAAACAAGTTGTTCACAAAAACTAATACCATGACCACATGGAATACAGAATCAACCTTTTCAGATTTTGCTAATAGATCATTTCTTTTCTAGATGTATTTTCTTGACCCTGAATTTAGCAATACTACCAGAGTCCATCTGAAATCCAGAAATGTACATCTAGAGACTTGAACTGCTGATTTCAATAGGCTTTGGATAGTGACAGTAATATAATTGCTAATACTACTGATAAAAAAAAATACTTGATCAGATTTTTATCTCTGAATACATTACACTAGGAGAAATGGAGGGTTATTTTAGATTTCAGTTGATGTGAATGAAATCAGAATCTGGCCCACAAACAATAGCTGACTGCCATGGAAACATCCCACATGTGCTACAATACACGTTAGGCAAAGGAGAATGATACACAAAAAACTATGGGCTTTACATAAGCCCACAAAATAAAGCAAAATTTGGCCCTACAGACCTCTATCCCTGATACTCCGAAACACTGCAATGGGTACTCAGATGCCATATGAGCTGTAGCATTTGGGCACAACTGATTGAATTAAGGCTGGAAGAAAATAATGCCTTGATCTTAAGTTCTTCTGAAAAAGGAGCTTTTTGTCCTTAACTCTGAATTTCCTTATTTTAGTAGGTTTAAGTCAGGCCATTAATGTAGCTCTTTTAAAATTTAATTTCCTCCGTCAAGTTCACAATGTTCTTTGCCAATGCAATAAAAGAAAAATACAGACTGTGACAAGCAATACAACTCTTACTGGTAAAAAAACAGTATGAAATATCTGCCCTGTTCTTAAAAATTCATGATCACAACTAGATTAACTATTGTTGCTTCTGCAATAGCTATTTTAAATTTCTGGTATCAGTGGGTTAACTGCTCTAATACTATGAATTATGAAATTTATGAACAGAGACTACACAACTGTTTGAAGTGTTTAAAGACTGCACTTTATTTATATATAATTTTGTAAGTATAGAGAATGTTGCCTAACAAACAAACTTTTCTCCTTTGTTTTGTCTTCCTGATTCACTGGCTCCAGAGACAATGAGTTCTTAATACTAAATGTTGCAAGTGTATTCAGAAAAGGAAGAAAAATGAATTCAAATTATATCTTAAAAATTCTTTGGGACAAATTTAGCCTTGGAATAGGTGGGCCCAACTTCCATTGAGGTGAATAGGACAGATACCTAGTTACTCAAAATCTAAATTTGGCCCTTTAGTTTTGTTTGCATTCCAATTAAAAATAGCAGATATTAGGCTGGTCAGATAGCATATATCAAGATGAATTTCCAAATAGAAACGAACAGGAAAATGACAAAAATTTCCCACTCTCCCCCACTATTTTCTGTCCAGCCCTATCCAGCATTGAAATATTGATTTTCCTTCAGGATACTTTAAAACCAGTAACTCAATCCTCAACACTCCTATGAGGCATCTAAGTATTATCCTAATTTTAAGTTGGGAAAACTGAGGCAGAAAGGTTAAATAACTTGCCATGATATGAGAGAGAGTAAGAGCAGTCTTTAGAACTCAGAAATTTTTAGCTCCATCACTTGTAGTTACATCATCTCTCTTACTCAACAAAATGGGGGTTGAGGCTGTTTGACTCAATTTCTCCCAACAGCACTACATAAAATGTCCCCCTTCTCTCTCTTTTCTCGAAAAGCAAGCACTTGTGAGAAAAAAAAACAAATAAAAAAAACTGTAATGCATCTTCTAGTACATTTGTCCCTTTTTAGGTCATTAGCATTTTGATTGACAACTTTTCCTCATTTGTAAAACAGCTCCTGTTGAAACTGTATATCTAATTACTTAGCGTTAGATAATAGCTGTCTTGTTTCCACACTGCCCAACAGACTATTCATGCATAATGACATAATTCTCCCAAATGTGTAAAAGATACATGCCATGGCTAAAACTAAACTACTGCATGCCCAACAGATATACCACATCAGGGTAAACACCTGCAAATACAAGCCATCTAAAACTCTGATTTCAGCATTGCAGGTAAGCGTGCTTGCCTTGTTTTGACTTGAGGCCAAAATTTCATCAGAAAGTTCCACAATAAGACCTTTTTGTCTAAACCAAAGAAGTCACCAGTTGGTCATCCTCAAAAACTCCTTCACATGTCCCTTTTCTACAATGCATGTAAAGCTGATTATCAGAATTTTTTAGAGGATATTTAAAATGCTTAGTACAAACAAAATTTGTTTCTATACAAGGTGGGGTACACACACATTCTGGATAAACTGGGTTCAGACAACAAGGGTTTTTTGTAATCCCACAACAATTTCGTAAATCTTTCAGTTACATGATTACAAGTTTTTTATACAGAAGCATGCTGACAATTACTGGAATCTTTTGCTCACTTTGACCCAAGTAGGATGGGAAAAAAACCCAAAACATAAAATTAGGACATTGTGTGGTTTTACAATCCCCTGTGGGGAATTTTGGTCTATAAACTCACACACTAAATAGATGCTGCTCATCTGGATAAGTTTTGCGCTCTGTGAGAGTTATAACCTGAACAGTTGGAGATACAAGGAGACAGCTGAGAGGGCTAAAGCAGTAGTTCTCAAACTGTGGGTCGCGACCCCGTTTTAATGGCATCCCCAGGGCTGCCATTAAACTTGCTGTGGTTCGGGGCCAAAGCCAGAGCCCCACAGCCTGGGGCCAAAGCCCATGGGCTTCAGCCCTGAGTGGCAGGGCTCACGTTACAGGCCCCCCCACCTGGGACTAAAGCCCTGGGGCTTTGGCTTCCCTGTCTGGGATGGTGGGGTTCAGGCAGGGCTGGGGCTTTAGCATTGACTTCGGCCCCCTCTTGTGGGGTCGTGTAGTAATTTTTGTTGTCAGGGGCGGGGAGGAGGAGAGAAGGTGTCACTGTGCAATGAAGTTTGAGAACCCCAGTTTAGAGCATGGTGGATGGAAAGGGGCTGGCTGGGGAACAAGACTATGGCTGTGGTGAGTGTGGGAAGTGAGGATGGTTAAGGAATATTGTGGTCAGGTAAAAACTAGTCAGCAGAGGTTTAGGTGGGTGGCAAGTGGATGTCAAGTGTCAAGGGCAATAGGAAAGATGGCTGGACGGGGTGCAGGTCCATCCTCCCAATAGACTACCAAAACCCATTGTCCATGCACATCCATTTCCTGCCAGACTTCTTCAACAGGACAGGTGCTGTTTTTCTGATCTAGTCTTGCTTGATTCAGCAGTGAGTGGAAAAAGTGACCAGGTTCACTGTTTCACTCCTCTTCAATCAGAAATTTCCAAAGCTGCTTACAAATGACTGTCACGCACATAAAGCGTGCTCTTGTATGCCACAAGATGTAAAGATTTCCAGAAACATAAAGGTCTTGTCATTGACTCTATTCCCTTAGAATACAAGTTTCTCTGTTTGTGTTACCCACCAAAGCATGTTAAACTGGATTAGAAACAACAATTTGGAAGGGCCAAAAGGTCTGCACTACTTCGTAATAAACATTTAGATCACCAAGATATTATTAGATTACATATCAGCTTTCTTTGATGAATTGCTTCACCTGCCTTGCACTCTGTGGGACTGAAAGGAGACAGAAAGGATGGTGTTGTAGTTAAGACACTGGACTGAGACTCCCAAGATAGGATTTAATTCCCAGCTCTACCATATTCTGACCATGTTACCTTTAGCAAGTCATCTACTCTATCTGTGCCTCAGACATCCACTGTAAAATGGAGGTGATAATCCTTCCTTTTTCCCATCCTTTGTCTGCGTTGTATATTTGGATTATAAACTCTCTGGGGCAGGGAGTATTCCAGATGTACATCTTTTACAGTGTATCAGTATAGTGCAGGGGTCGGCAACCTTTCAGAAGTGGTGTGCTGAGTCTTCATTTATTCACTAATTTAAAGTTCCGCGTGCCAGTAACACATTTTATACGTTTTTAGAAGGTCTCTTTCTATAAGTCTATAACTAAACTATTGTTGTATGTAAAGTAAAAAATGTTTTTAAAATGTTTAAGAAACTTCATTTAAAAATTAAATTAAAATGCAGAGCCCCTCGGACTGGTGGCCAGGATCCAGGTAGTGTGAGTGCCACTGAAAATCAGCTCGCATGCCTCCATTGGGACCCGTGCCATAGATTGCCTACCCCTGGTATAGTGCCTAGTCAATGATATTTTGATCTCAGTTGGAGCATCTTGGCACTACTAACAATGAAATGTTGCCTTACTTTACTTGGCTTCTGTGTCATCTGAGAACTAATTCACGAAAAAACAAACCACTACCAATTTCCCAAAGGGATCTACTGCTTTAAATTTAATTATTGCTAATATACATACATGGCCAGAATCACTCCTCAGATATGCACCTACACTCCCCCAACCCACCCAATTTCATCAATCGTTTAAATATTTGTCATTTCATTAAAAATAATCTGATTTTCAGTTCAAAACCATCGTCTTCATCTTTAGAACAAAAACTTCTACTTTTCCATCTTTAGCACAAAATTCTTTAAAGACTCCACAATGCAACTCTCTCCAATGTCTGTGTTATATCATTTCAATGTCTTTCACATCTTAGTGTGTAATATACACGACAAAGCTTCCACATTTTTGGACAGTTCACATTTAAAACTGGTTTCTATTAATATTTACGAAAAGATAATCATGTCTATTGGAAATTGAGACTCTGCACTATGCTTTAATAATTTATTACTTGAAGAAAAGAACAACATTGTAATGAATAGCAAGATGATTAAGAATAAAACCAAGAAATTTAGGTCACACAGTTATCAAACTAACTCTGATCCATTTTCTATTTAACAATAAGAAATAAAGCAATGTTGATTTACTGACCATCATGAAGTAAAGCAGGTCTCAAAGGAAAACCATAGGAGAATACTAAAGTATAGGAAAATACTAATGGCCAATAAGAACAAATTGATTCAGTCTCGTAGAATGCTTTATACTGGTACTGTATACTTGTCTTTTTTAAGCTTGACTATTACACATTGGAAATGCTTATTTTCATTACAGTCTTTATCTATATAATTAACACTGAGATTTTTAAAATAAGTTTAGTACACAAAATTGAAAGTTATTCTATAATCTGAAGAAAACAGTATTTTACACTGAACCAGTATCTATTATTTTCCTTCTCAGAGTCCAGCAGTTTGTATAATATATTACATGGCAAAAAGCTATGTGAAAGGAATACTGAGACTGTAATTTTAAACAAGATTATACAAAGGCAAGAAACACAAAAGTTAAAGATATTTGTCAACTTGAAATCTAGTCATTGAAATAAAAATTGTTAAAAGCAGTTTGTTGCCCCCAAATCCTCCTTGCTAGTTTTTGTGACTTTACAATCACATTTTTCCCCGCCATCTAAGACAACGTTCTTCTCTCCCGCAATTGCTGTATAAAAACACCCACACAAACCAACAAGAGAAAAAATAAAGTATGGATCTAATCCTGAAAGCTGATTTGTTGGTGGCCCCCTTGGGATCAGGGTCTAACAGACTGCACAGAAGTCCTGTGAAACATACAAATAAAATTAACTGAAAATAAGATGGAGAAATCCGCCCCCCCAACACATACACACACAATTTCTTTCAATTACAGTAAAATTAGAGTGTTACTTGTTAAAATTGTAGGTAAAAAAACCTATCAGGACAAATGTTCTATTTTTAAGTTCATGATATCTCTAGAGTACCAATAACAATGTTGCCACTGGGTATTTTATGGTTTATCTTGTCACAAATTTCCATTTGAAAAAAAATTTAAGTGAAAAATGGCCTTTTAACAAAAATTCTTAGGTTTTCCCAAAATGCAATTCCCCTTCCCCCCAAAACTAGGAGAAAAAAAATCACTCCCCTCGCACCACTTTTCCCTTCTTTCTTTCCTATTCTTTTTCCCTTTTTCAGTGATAAAGTGGGAAGGGGGGGGGGAGGAAGAGAAAAAACTTTAGGATTTTGATGAAAAATGGACACATGAGAAAACTTTTCAAAATCTGTGAGAAATATATTTATGGTTTTTCTACTAGCTGCACTAAAAATATAAATATGTTTAACTAGAGAAACAGGAAATTCTACATATACACAATGCAGCCAATTTAACATAAACTAGAAATCCCATCATTGTTTCAATGGCTAACATTACACTTCTACCTGAAATATGTTTATCTACTGTTCCACACAACAGCTAAGACTAAAAGAGCTGAAAGACAGGATAATAAAAACCATAGGTATAGTTCTTGAAATTATCTTTTTAACTTACTTTTTAAAAAATGGACTAGATTTCAAGTGGGTGTTTAACTTTTGTATTTCCTAATTTGTTGTTGAGCCTTAAATGTGCATTGAAGGTGATGGAATAGTGTTTGCCATAAGATATATAGACTGTACATTAGGATACCACAAAGGAAGCACATTAGTCTCTGCTAAATTCCTAGCAGATGCCTAAGGCACATGCTTCAGAGTTCTTAACTATTATATATATTTCTAAATGAACCTTTTCCCCAAACTACATAAGGGAGAATATCCTCCTTGTGGGTGGGTCCATGAGGCCATGTAGAGCCCCACTACAGTCAAATGGACTCCACGTGGGCAGAAGGGTCCAGATAGTTGCAGGATTTTGGCCTTAATCTTTAAAATCTTGGCCCTGCTGCTAAACAGTCCAGACAGAGAACATCATCTGAAATCTAGCACACCTCGTTATCGTTTACTTGCCAAAGTTTTAACTCTGGGGTTTCTGTGAGGTTTCAGAATTTCTGTCAAGTATAATATTTGTTTTAGGACATTGGCTGATCTCCCCCGAAACACAACTTTCAACATTTCCCCCCTCTGTCCTGTTTGTTTGGGAATAAGCTCATGAGTTGTGCCTGGAATGGAATCAGTGTCTACACAATTTGAGAGAGTGCCCTGCTGGGTACATACACTGCTTCAGGGTTTACACTGCTGAGGACTCTCAGCACTCCTCTTTCCTCTTGGATGTTTACACTCTAATGAAAAAAAGAGTGGTTCAGGAACCATTTATAAATGTGGGCAATTGACATTAGTTTAGTAATGACTTGAAAAAAAACATTACCCAGTACAGTAACTGGCAGAAGGACAAAAGAAAATGCCTGCATACATCCATGTTCTGTTGTGGGGAGCTATTTCAGTATTGCCAACTCTTGCAATTTTATTGGGAATCTCATGATATTTGGTGTTTAGCTCATGGGATACTGTGATTACATGAGAATCTCAGCTTTCATTTAAAAATAAAATCAAAAGTTTCTAGACTTCGTGATTGCTAACAAACTTTGAAAATGTGACCCAAGTGAACGCCAAAGGTTCAAAAGCCAGATAGCAAATACAGTAAAAGCTGTTTTATCAGACACTTCATCAACCAGAAAGCTCTATAAATCAACATTTCTGATCTTCACTGAAATGGCTGTTTATAGTCTGGTTGGCATGGGGCAGGAATGGGGTTGGGGTGTGGGGGGAGGGGAGGTGCCAGATCCACAGGCTGCTCACCTTAGGCAGCTCCTGGCAAGTGGCAACCTGTCCCGGCTGCTCCTAGGCAGAGGTGCTGCAGGCGACTGTGTGCGCTGCCCTGGCCTCAAGCACTACCAATGTAGCTCCCCTTGGCTGTGAACCCCAGCCAAGGGGAGCTGCCGGAGTGGTGCCTGCAGGTGGAGGCAGTGTGCAGAACTGCCTGCCAAACCTCTGTCTAGGAGCAGCCGGGACAGATGGCCGCTTGCAGGGAGCCGGCCAAGGTGAGCAGCCCATGGATCTGGCACCCCCTGCCCCATGCCCCAACCTGCTGCCCTGAGCCTCTTCCGGCACCCAAAATCTCTTCCAGAACCCACGCTCCACACCCCAACACCCTCCCTCTTAGTTAACTGGCATTTTTCCCCACTTACTGGCACCCGCTATTCCCCCCACATGCCAGATAAAAGAGCTTTTACTGTAAAAAGAATATAGAAATTATTATTTCATAAAACCCTCATGGCTATTAAACTGATCTCATGATTTTTGAACACTTGTGGTTGGCAATCCTATCGTTTCCAAAAAATCACGGCTATAAAGTGCAGAGTTTTTCCTTCCTCAAAATAAAGCTGTCTCAGTTCCCATTCAAGAACAAACATATGAGTAGTTGAGTAAATGGTTACTAGACAGCAGTATGCATCCTACCAGGTAACAACAGGGTACTTCAGGGTCTTGTGATTAGTATTCTAGTCCCCCTCACCTACCCAGTTAGGTCCCTCATCAGAACCCCATTGACTCATAGAATATCAGGGTTGGAAGGGACCTCAGGAGGTCATCTAGTCCAACCCTCTGCTCAAAGCAGGATCAATCCCCCAGACAGATTTTTGCTCCAGATCTCTAAATGGCTCCCTCAAGGATTGAACTCACAACCCTGGGTTTAGCAGACCAATGCTCAAACCACTGAGCTATCTCCCCCTGCCTCCTTGAAGTTAATGGAAATTTTGATGAAATCCTGGATTAGACTTTTCTTTTCTTTCACCTGCAAATTTCAGATTCTAATCTGAATTTAACCCAGATTCAAATTTAAAGTAAACGATCACCTGAAATAGCAGAGTTTCACTTCATTCCATGCAAACACAAAGTGATCCATTAATTGTAGAAAAACTGATGCAGATAGCTACTCTTCCTCCCCCACCCCTCTCCCAGTGACATACATCAGGCAAAAATTTGGCTCTAGATACAATTTAATTTTAATACATCTTGACAAAGCTTAAAGTCTGATGTTGCATAATTTGCTACTGTAAATCTTACATTGTATATTCCCTCACCTTTATATATAATATGCTGTATACATTATTTATGGAAAACAGGTATTGTAATAAGCAATCGCAATAAACGAGAGCGGTGTTTTCTGAAGAAAGGGGTGTGTCTACCTGAGGGGGGGCACTGCAAAAACAAAAACAAAAAAAAAAACAAAACCAGAAAATCCTAGCCAGGATGAGATGGTGAAAGTGGGAGCAGACACCTCTCAGTAGTGTTTTTAGAGTCTGAGATTTGGTTTTTAAAAATGTAACTCCCTAGCTCCTACCATTGCAAAAGTAAACCTTGAAAATGTGAATCACATGCAACTGACACATGAATGTCTGCCTGAGTTTGCAGAGAGCCTGAAACAATCATTCTGACGTGTGAGTAGCCACAACTCCTCAATGAGTTCTAACCCAGATGTCAATGATAATACATGAAAATGTAAACAATGTTAACTATTACACTGTTCATCTCCCTTTCTGCATGGTTTGATTAAGTATTCTGAAAGTTTATGTAATCTATTCTAAATGATTGTTCATACTGGGTAGGCCTCTAACACCACATGGGCAGGACTGAAGTGGTAGCAGTTGGTTTTAGGGTGACCAGATGTCCCGATTTTATAGGGACAGTCCCAATATTTGGGGCTTTTTTGTTTGCTTGTTTGTTTTTTAAATATGGGCTCCTATTACCTCCCATCCCCTGTCCTGATTTTTCACATTTGCTATCTGGTCACCCTACTTGGTTTAATTTTTCTGAAGGGCAGGTTCATCTTTAAAAAGTTTGAGAACCACTGAACTAGTGTAAGAGAGCATGATAATCTGCATTTTGGTCCTCCTTTTTGTCTACCTTCATGTGTATGAATAAATGTTATTTTTGGTTTGGGGTAGAGGGATAAAAATCAACACAGACGTGGACTCATAAGAAGATGTACATACAAAATATAAAATCTATAATCTTAGAGCTTATCGTCACTACTATGCTAAATCAGCACCACTGTACTGATGTAGTGGCCTCGATGTAGCGCATCTGGTGAAGGCGCATTATGTCGATGGGAGAGTGCTCTCCTGCTGACAAAGCGGTGTCTACACTGCGCTAAGTTGATGCAAGTCACGCCGCTCAGGGCCTGTGTTCCCTCTAATTTTTCCCCAACCATGTGTGGAATGAATTTTGTTATATGCACCAACATGGAGGTGATGTGTGACACATCACCTCCATATTGGTGCACATAAAATTCATGTGGTGGGGGTGGGGCCAAGAGATTCGGAGCATGGGAGGGGGCTCAGGGCTGGGGGAGAGAGTTAGAGTATGGGGAGATGAGGGCTCTAGGGCTCAGGGCTGGGCCATGTAGGCTCTAGGGTGGGGATGAGGGATAGGGGTGTGCAGGCTCTGGGGTGGAGTTGAGGGGTTTGGGGTACAGGCTGCCCTGTGGGGGTGGGAAGAGAGAATGAACTCAACCCAGCTCTCCCCCCCTCCCCCCCCGCAGCAGCACCTGGGCTGAGGGAGAGGGAAGTTCCTCTCCTCGCCATGGCAGCTCCGGGGTTAGGCTGGGGCTCTGGGAGGGGCATCTTCCCCTGCCATGGCAGATCCATGCCAGGGCATGTCCCCCGGCCACAGCAGGTCCCTCCATGCCAGGGCTGGATTGGGGTCCATGGCTGGGCTAGGTTGGGGCCAGGGGGAGAGAAAACACAGCTGCGCAGCTTAAAGGGAACTTAGCTCAGGGCATGGTTTTTTCACACCCCATAGCAACGTAACTTACGTTGACTTAAGTGGTGGTGTAGACAAACCCTTAGTATTCAAAGACCTGCTTCTCCACCCTTTGTGACAACAACAAATCCTAACTCTGCCTTTAAAAACCTCAGGCTATTTTTTTTTTTTTTTTTTTACAGTTAAATTAAGGTGATGCTGTGAAAACCGATGTTTAGCCCTTACCTCAACATAGACTTCACGCTGAGAATACATCATGATTTGAAGTACAGTTCCAGTAAGAAACCCCTTCACATATTATAATCAAATTACTGATTCTTGTTTTTAATCTAATTTTCAGTCTATTTCTGTCTTTTAAACAAACAATCTGTTTACCATTTTCTGTACACCAGATTTTTCTTCTCAAAGCTTTGATTGTGTAATTAACTTTTCTGACAATTGGGGGCAGAAAAGAGCATCTGGATTTTCAGATGTGACCCGCTGGTGCACTCTGCATTATTGCTAATGCAGAAACTCGGGACATGCTCACCGAGGAACTCTAAAGGAACAGTGCCCTTTGTTAGAAAAGTGTCTGACAGTGAGTATGCAGCTGACTGTTAGATCACCCTGGTTTACTTACAAAGCACAAGCCATTTCGGACACTCATTTGTTAAACAAAAGGTAGCATTCATGTTCAATAACAAGACGACATACAGCAGCACAGGTGGCAGCAAACAACACAGTGCTGTGAGGGATGCCCTTTCTAGGCTATGAGCTCATTCCATCCATGCTGCTGTTTTCTCATCGAACTGTTAAGGACTCCTATAGAATCCAGTTTTCTTCTTGGGAATCTCCCCTATTTTCTCTTTTGTGCTCACTCTCCCTTTCACAGCAACTACCCTTATGGCAGAAGATCCCTCCACTGTCACCAGTGCCATCCTCCCAGTTGGACAGAGGGGCTTCCTAAGAGCAAGGCCAGACATTCTCACCCTCCTCTTGAAAAGACATGCAGTATGTTCTCCTCCCTACCCTGCCAGCCTTGGACCAGAAGCGACCTCCTGGCTCATCAAGTCCAGTTCTTGCTCAAACAGGCGCTCTGTCATATAATGCTTATGGGATTATGCTCTAGAACTAAACCAGAATCTGCTGCAATTGGAGTTTCATTCCCTTTGTCAACTTCTGTTAGCTACTGCACAGATTCATTTAACAAAGCAACATACAGCACGGACAAGCCTGTAGATATTTTTGCACATTTGAGAACAGTACAACAATTATACTTGCTATATCTCACAGAACAATTAAAAAAATCCCAAAGTACAAAATCTGAGTTCTAATCCTCTTTTTTATGGTCTTCTAACAGGAATTCATCACAGAAAGCAGTTTACTGTTACACAGCAACCCATGTAAAATCTCAGCAGCTGGAGATAGAACACTTATGCCATTTTAAAAAAATAACTGCAGTTGGAAACTGTCTATAATTAAATTGCATCAGAAGGCTTCACTGGTTTGAATGATTTACAAAGCTAGATTCTGTTCTCAGTGTTCTCTAGTATAAATCTGGATTAAACAAATGTGAATGTCACTTTAAAGATCAATTTTTACTTACTCGGCAATCCCTCTGTAGTGTTTTCATCAGTGCGCTGTATGTTTCTGAGTCAAAATACAGTCCTTCATGCATCTCTTGCAAGAAATCCAAGTCTTTAAATGTGGGGTTGGACTTCTCTCTTTCTTTTCTTGATGCTCTCCGTTTATAAGTAGAGCCTTTCAAGTCATATGTGAAATGCATTTTCATTGCCCGAGGCAAAACATTGTTCATCACAACGATTCTGATGTTAATGCCCCCCGACTGAACACAGTATAGTCCATAAAATTTTGGTAACAGAGTCCTTGGATTCTGGTTCAAATTCTTAAAATAAAAACAAAAGTTAAAATAGATTTTTATAAACATCCACATTTTAGAGGGATTTTCACACTTAAGCATATTAACATTGAAAAAGGGGTGTGTGTTACTTTATATTCTAAACAATTCACTTGGCCAGTTAGTCATTCTCTCTATACCACTGGCCCCAACTTGAAAAAGCTAGCACAAGCCAGGAGAAAAGAGACTATGTTTAAATGAAATTGAGGGATCTGTGTGACAGAAGTGTCAGGGCCAAAAATCGAAGAAAGACCCAGGACATCCCAAAAGCCAGGCCATGTCTCCCTACACCTGTGCACCGAGGAGGCGAGAGCAGTGGTGTAGAGGGAAGAGACATGGCCTGCTAATTCCATTTTATGTCACTTTTGGCCACGTAGTTCACTCTGTACATTTTAAGCTTCTGACATGACCACATTTCCTCTCTGTACTGTCTTGAAGACAACCACAGAGTCTTTCATCACTGCACACCACAGGGTTTCTTTGTCCTCTTGCATGGGATCTATTTAAATTAGGTCAATAGCATAGCAGAAACTCAGCATTTTTGCTGTATTTGGCCTTAATGTGCCATCATAAGAAGGCTTTTGACTGAGTCTAGAGATGGCTGAAGACTTTTAGCAGAACAACCCTCTCACCCAAAGATTTTTTTTAAGGTGTTTGGATCCCGTTTTATTCAAGTCACCTCTGGTTTAGGTTTTGGGAAACAAAAGTGCAACCCAGTGAGGTTTTGCAAAACCAGACTTACTGCCAATTTTGGCCATGTTTATTATAACCCAGATTACTTTTTTGCATTCTGAAGTAGATCCTTTTATGACATCACAGCCTGCCAAAATGGAAATCGTATTGTATCCCAAATTCAACAGCAGGCAAAGCATTTAGCAGGAGTGAAGAAGAGATGGGAAGGCAAGAACCGTATTTTAGACACTCATATCTTCAACCACTATCAACATGAGAAACAGGTGAAGAAATAATTTTTATTTTAAGTCTGTTATGGTTAAAAGTCCCCCTTTACAACTAAAGAAAGTTCCTCCTTAAGAAGCCTCAATACAGGAATTGCATGAATTAAACCTTTTTATTTTGGTAAATGCTTGTGTGTATAATGTTAACTGTGTGATTGGTTAGTTCACAAAAACAAAAGCAGAAAAACTTTCATAATGTGTATTTGCATGATGGCCAACTCAGACATAAATCAAACAGATAATGATTAACAATGAAGACTACCAGCTATGATATATTTTCTGAATCTTTGAATGAGTGAAGTCTCTTTACACAAAACATTCAAACTCAGTTACTTTATGTTAGCTTAATACCACCACCATCAGATAATTACTGTACATTTCAAATAAATGGGGTGGAAAGTGTCCAAGAGTGATTTTTAAAAAAAAATTTTCTTTAAAGAAAGGATATTGGGAGATTGGGGACACATCTGTTCACTACAGGCCCAATCCTGCAAGGTGCTGACCACCACCTGAGCGGCGTTGAGGGACTTGCCTCTTCATGGGAGCTCAGTGGCTATCAGGAAAAATGCAGCCTCTTGCAGAATTTAGTCCTATTTGTTTCTGACGGTCAGTTCATTCACTTTGCTGATAATTGGCCCATATTAAAGAGACAGTTAACTTAGTTGAAGCCCAAAAATATATCTGGTTAAAAATAAATATTTTTAAAGAGTTAGATAAATAAAAATTTTTCAACAAAACGTTATTGTGCTAATATAGGAAAACCCAAAATTAAAGCAGGGTTTATGAAGGGAAATTGACCAATCTAGTTTCTTTGGCCCCCTTGAATGAAACGCAAAGGGCAAACAAACATAAATGAAGAAAAATAAATTAGACTTTTTAAAAGTGCTTTCCATTTTAATACTAAATTATTAGGAACAAAGATAAGGATTATATTAAAATGTAACCATCTTGATACAGTCCCTTTAGTATTTAGGGTAACAGTGACCTTGACTTTTAGGTTAAATTACTTTTTGCTGGTGAGTGTATGCCCACAATGAAGTTGTTTTTAAAGTGCAAGATTTATAAAAATATTAAGATAAATATTAAATAAAAATCAACAAAAATACTGGAAGACAATCAATGAAATTATTCATAAATAAAAGGAGATGTGAAACATGAAGGATATGGAAAAAATGTATGGAAGTAGAAAAATTAATGATCTGCAGTTACTCACCATGTAGTAACCTGGTAACAGCTTCTGAAGAAACTCAGCCTCTTTGTGTTGAACTGTTTTGATGATGAACTCATCATCACTGGTTACAAAAAATAAAGACCCGCTGGCACCAGGGTTGGATAATTCTATTAAAGGCTCACTGCAGATTGAATACTGAAACAAAGACAAAATGGAGTTTGCAGCCAATACAGGTGGTTTTCAATATAAAAATCTTTAAAAAGAATGGCTGGTACAAGGGGGAGGGTGGGGGGACAGCAGTAAGGAAGATGGTTAAAGTTCCTCGATTCTCAAGCTGCCACAGCCCCTGCATAAGTTAGAACAGATAGATCATACAACAGTTGAGAACTGGAAGAGCATGGACATGTTCCATGACCACCAAATTATGGTGAGGAGACAGCCCTCTTCCTCAAGAATACATACTGCAATTTGCCTTTACATTAGATAAAATGTAGAAGATAGAACACTTTTAGCTGATGGGAATCAGATGTCTTATAGAGAAAAATAGAAAATCTCTATATTCATAAATGTTTTACTGCATCAATGTTAATTCACATTTCAGGCCCCCACTCAACTCTTTCAGTATCCGTCTCCTCTCTAAACCCAGTAATCGAGGGATTTTCATTTGTAATAAACTGAAGAGTGGGATTAATATGCTAATAAAAAAAAAATCTTGGTTAAGAATCTCTTTTCCTCAATCTAAAAAAGCAGGTATATAGTTAAGATCAATAACTTCATACACATTGAAATTGTAGCACAGTAACATTAATAAGGCACTGTCCCTCAAACAAATAAACTATACTTAAAAGAAGATGTGTTTTAAACTATTTGTACCAGGAGAATCACTCTTAAAATAGCAGCATGTTTACTGGTCTTTTTACAACTGCAAGAGTGACTGTTCCTTAACTAGTTGCCCTTTCCACCAGGACTATCAAGAAAAGTGCCTGAAAAGGGCTGAGCTTCATTACAAGAAATCATTTTTTATTAACCAAATCCGGGTATTATTGAATTCAAAAGGAGTTCTGCCACTATTTCAGTGGGATGAGGATTTGGTCCTACAGACATCAATAGACGATGCTGTGGACCAGAGATGTCCAAGAACAAGGGGGTTGAGGTAGGAAGAGGAATGGAACAACAACTATGATTAGGGGAAAATATAGTTTAAAAAATAAATGTTTGCTCTGAGTTCAAGTGTTTCACTATGTAGTACATATTTTTAAAAAGATAACGCATCAAATTTTCACTTTCATTTTAGTAAATGTTACTCTATACACCTTTGAATCAAGAGGGTCTTTACATTATGTTGCTATCCACATTTCTAGTCCATCCTGCCAACATATGCAGCCTCAATAGTGAAAAGTATTATTGCTATGAGGTTTTAAGCCAATTATTTGGAAAATTAAAATATAATAAATTACATTATTATATGACATGCATCCAACAAAGCTCCAATAAGTCTCTTAGTCTATAAGGTGCCACAGGACTCTTTGCTGCTGTTAATAAATTACATTATTACAATAAAATAGGGATGGCCGATAAGGAAAATCACAAATCCAGAATTATATCTTATGAGACAAGGATCTGATTTTATCCTTGGATTTGTTTTTTTTGCAAAATAAAAGCCTAACTCTCAAAGTTTTGCTCAACCAAACCCTGAGCCTTTTGCTCAAGACTGAGAAGAGAAAGATAGTTTGTGATCAACATACTGACATGCTGAATACCAGTGTTTTGTATACTTTCCAGTCACCATTTATTTGTACAAGCTGTGCAAATTTATTTTTTCCCTTCATCCTGCTTCCTGCAGCGCTTCCATACTGTATCATTTGGAAGAAGGCAAAGCTACAACAGCTGTCCCCCGCCAATGCAAATTAACAGAGTAAACCTACTTAGTGTTGCTGAGATACTTTTCCTTCCATCTCTCTCCTCCCTCTCTCTTGAACAGGAACCACAATAAAAGAGCAATCTCACTATTTTCAGTTGCTTTATTGCAGCCTGAAAGGAAACTGATTAAGACAACAGAATTTTGAATCATATCTTGTATAGTGGACAGGGGGTTGAGGTAAGAGGCTGTGAATGAGGAGACTGATTTTATTGTCAACTGATTTTAATTAATAAATCCAACTCCTTCAGAAGCAAATAAAGTAGTAGCAGCGCTAAAACCATTATAGCCCTTTCTGGAAACACAGAAAATGGTTCAGGTACTTTCTTCTGGCCTAACACTGTGCATGTTATAACTAGAGAGAAGATGGTCAAATCTGGATTGGTTTTAAACAAATTCAAGGCTGAGTATATAACAGCAGAAAAATCTCAAGACATTCTCATGAGATTTCTGCCATTTTTTGTCAAGGATTTCAGTCATATCCAAACTGGAAAAAACTGGTTCCAGCCAGTTGTTTCTGATCTCATTATTACAATCCAATCTCCCCTGGAATTCAGGGTTCCACTTGTGATCTCCCTCATTATAATATGTGGCCCAAGAGACTCTTTAATTGAATCCACAGAGATGAATAAATCAAAAGGCTATAAAAACGACGCACTGCCTACAGTGGTGATTTGCCCCCATTATAAATATCAGTGGTTAGCCAGAGGGAAAGCTGAACTGGTGCAAATCTAAAGCCACAAATTCCACCAGTGTCGTTTACTCCTGCTTCAAACTGGGTTCAGTTGCACTGGTACAAATTGGTTGTGACAACTTTCCCATCTGCACTGGGGTAGCTTCCCTGGTGGCCAGCCACTGATGGCTGAAATCCACAGTGTAGACAAGGCCTAAGACTACAGTGTCTCCAGATTCATCTTTTTAAAAGGATAGGGCAAGGCAGATTTGCCCTTAGACTTTAAGGTCAGAAGGGATAATCATGATCATCGAAGCTGACCTCCTACACATTGCAGGTCACAGAACGTCACCCAACCAATCCTGTAATAGACGCTTAATCTCTGACTGAGTTTCTGAAGTCCTCAAATCATGGTTTAAAGAATGAAAGTTACAGAGAATTCGCCATTCACACTAGTTTAAACCTGCAAGTGACCCATGCTGCAGGGGAAGGCGAAAACACCACCAAGGTTTCTGCCAATCTGACCCATTGGAAAATTCCTTCCCAATCCCAAATATGGCAATCAGTTTAAGTATTCTATAAACAAGCCTTTGTGAAACCTAAAGCCCAACAAATATTTCCATATAACTAATACAAATATCCCAATGGAAAGTTTTACTTTAATTTGAAGTTAGGATCAGTATAAGGCACCCAAGCATTAGCATAATGGTCCTGTATTTGGGTTGCCAACTTTGCAGGCCAATATTTTTATTTTAAAAACTAACTAGGCTAGTTTCACAGTCCAAGATGAGAGAAATATATTAAACTGGATAGAGATGGTCTAGAAATATTTTGATTCTTTTATTAAACCAATTTTGGTGTGTGTTTCACTTAAGATAATTGACAAATAGCTTATTAAAAATCTTTCAGCTGTGAAGAATCTCAGTTGTTAACACAAGTAAAAATATTTGTAAAAATGCAGATTTTTTTAAAACCCTACATTGAACCTTTAAGCACAAGACACGCAAAAAGCTGCTGGACCTCCATATTGGGGGATACATAGCTCTGAAGTGAACTGGCAATGTGAAAAATGATCTGATCTTGCCCTCTTAACAAATGGGGAAGACACCCTACACAGACCCCTCACAACCTTGCCAGCAGCAGATCTGTAGGGGAGGAAGATCTTGGACCATCCTTTTTTTCTGACAGTGTTGGTCCCCACGAGGAAGGTCAGACCTGTCTACCTAACAGCAAGGTTGTTATATTTTCACATTCAAGCACGTGCATGAGATACACAGTACGAGTAGGGCCCTACCAAATTCCCAGCCATGAAAAACATGTCATCACGGACTGTGAAATCTGGTCTCCTGTGAAATCTGGTCTTGTGTGATTTTACCTTAGACTATACAGATTTCACACTGGGAGACCAGCGTTTCTCAAACTGGGGGTTCTGACCCAAAAGGAGTTTCAGGGGAGGTTCGCAAGGTTATTTTGGGGGGGGGTTGTGGTATTGCCACCCTTACTTCTGCGCTGCTGCCTTCAGAGATGGGCAGCCAGAGAATGTCAGCTGCTGACTGAGGGCCCAGCTCTGCAGGCAGCAATGCAGAAGTAAGGGTGGCAATACCATACCATGCCACCCTTACTTCTGCAGTGGCTCTGCCTTCAGAGCTAGGTTCCCAGCCAGCAGCCACTGCTCTCCAGCTGTTCAGCTCTGAAGGCAGAGCTGCCACCAGCAGCAGTGCAGAAGCGTTGCCATACCACAACCCCCACTATGATATCTTTGTGACTACCCCACAACTCCATTTTGGGTCAGGATCCCTGCAATTACAACATCATGAAATTTCAGATTTAAATAGCTGAAATCATGACATTTACTATTTTAAAAATCCTATGACTGTGAAATTGACCAAAATGGATCATGAATTTGGTAGGGTCCTAAGTATGATTATTAAGGGCTTCTCTACACTAGAAATGATACAGTGGTACAGTTTCAGCTGCATGGCTGTAGCATTTCAATGTAAATCCTATCTATGCTGAAGGGTGCGGTGGTTGTGTCACTATAGGTATCCTCCTCTCTGAGAGGTAGTAACTAGGTCAATGGAAGAATACTGAGTTACTAAGCTGGGCTGACTTAACTTTTTATTGTAGACCAGGTCTAAGACTGCAAATCAAAAGGAACAGAACAGAAAGTAGCTTTTACAAGAGTATCAGTGTCTTTCTCAGGTCATCTCTTTTTCCATGTCAAGGTTAGAACAGATGTATGTAAACACTATTTTCTTATGAAGTACATAAATAAGGCAGTTAGCATATGAGAGCACTCAGTTAGAATTCAATTAGCAAAATTCACATGAGTTTTTAAATCTAATTATAATATTTGTGTAGAGATAATTACCTGAACTAGCAGCAATACTCTAGGTATTAAACTATCAATTAACATGGCAGGTTTTATAGCAATCACTTAAAAGCTGGAGAATTAAAAAAAAGTTTTGCCAAAAGCTAAATTTATACACCAGTTACAAATTCTAAAAACTTCTACTCCTCTTTAGAACATTGTTAGCCATCCCTCTCCTCTGCTATAAACTAGAATAGTGTTCACATCACTTTTTTTATTATTATTATTAAAGTTCAGGGGAAAATTATAAAATTCTTACCAAGTAATCATCAGGCTTGATACCAAAAAGTTCTCTGAAGTAACGGAAAGCTAGAGGGGCATAGGTCTTAAATCTGAAGTCGGGGTAATGATGAGCAGGGGTCAAATTGCTGCCTTCACTACATTGAAAAGATAAACAAAGAAAACAGCAATATTACAATACATTTTTTAAAACCACTTCTTTTTGCAGCTAGTTTTCCTTTAATACTTCCCACCATGATCAGTGGCATCCTGAGACAAAAGTCACTCGAAGGAGTTTGAAATAATGTAGAATCAAATGTTAATGTAAAAGTGATGCCAGGAAAACAGCAGTCTTGTGTCCTCTCCTTACCCTGAGGGAAGTAACCATTATCATCATCAGTCACACCATCTGTGGGTTAAGGTACTATTTATACCAGCATCTCAGCCTTCTATGTTCCCTCAGTGTTATTCTCTCTCTTGCAAACTAGGTCATGACACTACTGTTGGCTCCCTCAACCCTATAACTTTGTAGTCTGCAACCAGTTACTTACATAGCTGGCTCTACACCTGGTTTTGGGTCTGCAGAACACATGGTAAAAAACCTCCATTAATTACTGTGCTCAGGTAAAAATGTTTTTCCCCTACCACAGGTGCAGGCTAGCATGACTGTGGGCTGAACTGGTTAAAGGAAAACAATTTCAGTGTGAACAGAGTACCCTAATCATGAGCATGTTACTGGATTGGCTATTCCACAACCCCCACCTTCCTCCTCCCCTCCACCCGACACAAAAAACAAAGAAAACCCCACCTTTCTTGGGCAGGACATCCCAGAGTGCATTGCCTCACGTACTATGATTCAACTCTGGATGCATGTCCTGTGGGAATTCTATCCCATGCTAAGTGAGGATGGAATAACTGCCCAGATACATTGATACAAGACGTGTTTCAGCAACGTAGTAGGATGTGTACCCAGACAGTTATGGTGGATAGTTGCTGTGTTAACACAAACTGAACTGTGTAACTTGTAACCAGATACAAAATAGCAGATAAAAGTTGTAATGCAGACAGGGTCTAAGACATAATGCCCTAATTTGATCATTTCAGCCATACATTGTGTATCCAAAAGTTCATTTACCTCTGCATAAATTTGTTTACAGTAGAAATATCTAACATAAAAGTATAAATAGCTAGTAATAAATGTAAATATTTGAACATCCTGGTTTTTTATACTCTAAATTGTTTTACTACCAGAATTGAAACAGATGACCTGAAATATATTCTGAATATATGCACTGAAATTATATTATAATAGTAACATATTGTGATGGAAGAAGTTCATTCAGCTCCTCTACATCTATCTTTTATTATCAGGCAAAAGTAGAAAAAACTGAGGTTAACTCAATTGTGCGAGCTGGAAAAAAAGTTCTGAGTCTCCACAAAACTGACCCCCAAAACTCTCGAGCAGGAGATCAAAGATAAGGGGATAAAAGGAATAAAAGAACCGATGAAACTACAGGCTAAAAGTATTGTATCAAAGAAAAAACTCTGACTGGCTAGCTAGTCCCTACCCTGGTTGCTAGCTGCTAATAAAAGCAGCTTTTTCAAAATGAACTATTTTGCAGATTTTATAGGATGTACAGCACATACCGTCTTAGATACAAAATCAATTCCATTCATCTGTTTGTTGCTCCTAAAATGTCATGGCAAAGGAAAAATAGTTATGATTGCCTGACAACACCAATTATATGTCCCTATTTTCCATTGGTTTTAACTTGGCCAAACTTCAACTATTTGGGCTGAAACCGTCCAAACTCGGTGTATGCCTCAGGCTAATCTTTTGGGGGAAATGTTTAATCAAAAATGGTTCCCCATTATAAGATTAGGGAAAAACTAAACTGTTTTGTCCATGTTGAACTCTTACCACAATTTCATAAGGAAGCTCCAGTGCCTCCATGCTTTAATTTGAAATATGGGAGGGGAATTGTCCTGATATTGGGGATGTATGTGCCTTTTGCTGTTCTTACGTAAGAACACTCAAATTTGGCCAAGTATAAGCCTCTGAAAAAGTCACACATGGTCAGCAAAGACATATCAGAATCTAGCAGCTACATTTTCCAAAGATTCCATCTACACTGAGCACGGTCCAGCCCTGGTGCTGTCCAAAAAAACAAAAAGCTCGGGATAACTTGCATTAACTGGTAAAATATCTATATCTATCTATACATATATATCATGACCAAGTGTCATATCGTAATAAGGTTGTGGAAACCAGAGTTACTCTGAGACATGTCTTTAACACCAAGACACCTGCAAGTCCTTACATCATACTGGATCTAAAAGGACCAGTGGCACGGAGCATGCAGCATTTCTCCAAGATTCCGAGGCAGAGTGGAGAATCCTTTAAAGTTGGGTTACAGAAGGGAAAAGAATGATTAGGCTGCATAAAATATCTGTCAGCTTGGCTGTTACTGCCAGTATTGCTACAGTAACTGCATTGGCCCTAGTAGTGGGGAGACAGGTTATGGATTTGCATAGGGGTGTTTATGAGGACAGGAGAGACTATTTGCATGGAGTTCCCAGAGTAGCTTCACACTACCCAAATGTAGAGCAGCCATAGGTTCCCTTGCCATATGCTGGGCAGGCCAACTGCCCTCAGGATCAACTGGCTCAGCCAATTTGTGTTCTGTAAAATGAGCACTCATGCTCACTGCCATTTAAACTGCATCCAGAATCTGGTCCTAAAAATGAATTACTGTACTGTAACCCTCTCTGACACATCACAGTTGGCTCCTAAAAGCAACATGCTGTAAACTTCCTTCTGGATAGCCCAATATGAATAACAAGAGCTTTGCCCGTCACATCCTGCCCCAAAGATAAGTGTGGAGAGGAGTGGAGGCTGGGAAGGTATCTTCTCATCCCTGCACATGTGCTATAATGGTTAGTGAAAGAAAACAGTTTAAGCGGTTTAAAGGCACAGTGCAAAGACACGGTAACTTACTGAAACTGACTGAGTCAAACATGCAATACACACAAGCTTGGGCCAAATTCTGCTTAGATACACCAAGGTAAATATTAAGTAATTGCACTGAAATCAGTGGAGTTATTCCTGCTTTACAGCAGTATAACCCAGCAGAACTTGGTCCATTATGTTGAGTTCTTAACTAACCAACTTTTCTCTCTTGGTGTTTTTACCACATGAATCTCTTACTGTTGGTATCCTGAAATAATACTATGTTTTGCTATGGTTACTAAACTATCAAACAGATGGTGTAGTTTACTTGAGGGGTGGAGAACTACACAGAGGTTATTTCTTTTCTGTTATTGATTAATCATAAAACAATTGTTGGCTATCTTTCCACATTTTTTTTTTTTTTTTTTTTTACACAATACCGTAACTGTCATATGGTTTTGCTTGCTAGAATGCAAGAAGTGTTGTTTCATTGCACTTCAAGTAGTCTGGATCTACAGCATCGCACTCCCCATCAGTACCCGGCCGGGGCAAGGGAAACTAATGATCCAACCAGCAGACCAAATTTGGTGATGAATGCTGGTCACATGATGCCTCAGGCACATTGCACATATGCTAAAAATACCACCACTGTAACAATTCTCCCACTACTATGATAATGTGGCATCAGGAGTGCACAGAACTCTATGAAACTTCACTGCCTGTATCACTCCCATCAGGCCTGGGTGCAGACAAGGGACCAGTCAAAGGGGAGATGAAATGATCAGGACAACCCGTAAAGAAAAAGTGCTGCTGCAAGTGGACACATACATTATATAGCAACATGGGAGTTCAATTAATATTCTGGATGCGGCTACAGCTAAATCACATTGGAAACCTGAAGCTAGTGCAAAATGTGGCTGCTTGCTTGTTAAGCTTATTTTCTCATCATCATCACATACACCTCTTACATAGCTCAAATTTGCCAATGATGCCCTAATCACAGAGAAGGGAATAATTCAAATTATCATCAAACTCACCTTAGCTAATCTAGGGAGACGCCTTAGGCTGTTCCTAGGGTTTTGCCTGCTTTGCCTCGGTCACTACTTCCTTTGCCTTGAGAAAGAGAAATTCCTACTACTTTGATATCCTAGGTGACCAACAATCTGCTGGTGACACTCAGGAATAATCTACATTGTACTTTCCAATGGGACTCAACAGTGGAGCTCCCTATGTTACTATGAAGGGTCCTGCTCTTGCAATTCATATAACTAGTACCTTATTACTCCTATTCAATATCATTTTAGACAGGCAGATAAATATAAAATTTACAAAGAGACAAGACTCAGACTTCCCATCTCCTTATACACCTTAATGCACAGAAATTGTAGATTCAACAATTTGTCTTAAAAGACAAATGGATTGCTACTCCTGAATCTAATGGAGGAAGATCATCATTAATAAATACCCTTTCTAGAAAGATCCTTTGTTTCAGTCAAGGAAACTGACTATATCTAATTCTCTCTTGCTTACTGACTAGTAAAACCAGACAGCAAGTCAAATTACTTGCTGCATCTGGCTATACCTTTAATTGATATCTTTCTGTGTGTTGTCTTTGGATGACTGGACAAGAAGATGCTAGTAATTTTTTTTTGTTTTAAACACACAATAAACTCTTTCAATACAAGCAAGCCAATTTGCTCCTCATACCCTCATTCCATTTTTAAAACAGAAGACATTTGTCTTATCGCTACCATTAACACAAGAACCACACAGGCATTTGGAAATTGCATTTGTAAGCGTGTATGCAGGAGTGTTTTCATATTTGGTAACTAACCTGTTATGGCTTTCACAATTTCTTTTTTATATAAATGTCAAACAAACCAAACTGGGGGGGAGGAAACGTGGGGGGAATGGAATAGATTATTCCACTTCTGTGCTATTAATTCAATAACAAGTGCTTATAGTAGTTTTTGTGAAGGCAAGTTTCACTTGATATTTAAAAGAATAACTTGGGCTCTGAAGTCTTTACAGATAGCTATGCAGACTCCTACTGGGTACATGCACCGTCTTTGTAATAACAACAGCCTCATCCAAGTAGGGCTATTATTTTGGTTTTTGAAATAGTGAAGGGTTTGGTTACATGACAATATAGAAGTGGTAATTTACTTCTTGTAATCTGAAAAATTCTTGGTGAAGTATTAAACATATTTATCTGGTTAGCATCTACATATTTTCCCCAGAATATATCACACAGAAAAAGCATATACAAAACTCATCAATTATAGACACTCACAAACCACGAGCATGGAACATGAATAATTCCCACTGGCACAACTACAGCATGTGGGGTAAAGACTGGATTTCATCCAGGCAATATATTACGAAGTTTGAGATTTTCTTTAAGAAAATCATAGACTATCAGGATTGGAAGGGACCTCAGGAGGTCATCTAGTCCAACTCCCTGCTCAAAGCAGGACTAATCCCCAGACAAATTTTTGCCCCAGATCCCTAAGTGGCCCCCTCAAGGATTGAACTCATAACCCTGGATTTAGAAGGCCAAGCTCAAACCACTGAGCTATCCCTCCTTGCTTTAGATTAGTTTAGCCCCAAGTCGTCTTCCACATAAACAATGGATTTACATTATCAGACCAGATCAATTTTTTAAAAAATATGGCTGTCATAGAACCATAGAAATGTAGAGTTGGAAAGGACCTCAAGTAGTTATCAAGTCTGGCCCCTCTGCGATGAGACAGGACCAAGTCAACCTAGATTATCCTTGACAGGTGTTTGTCTAACCTGTTCTTAAAAAGTTTCCAATGATAGGGATTCCACAACCTCCCTTGGAAAATTATTCCAAATCTTAATTACCCTTTAGGTTAGATTTTAGAAAAAACTTCTGAATTATGATCTCCCTTGCTGCAGATTAAGCCCATTACTTCTTGTCCTACTCTCATCTGACATGGAAAACAAATTGATCACCTTCTTTATAACAGATCTTAACATATTTGAAGACTTATCAGGTCCCCTCTCAGTCATCTTTTCTCAAGATTAAACACTGCCTATTAACAAATACATACCTTGTTTTAGTGATGTCATTTCTAATGTTTCTGAGGACTGTATTTTATGTTAGAGACAATTTGTGGGCTTATGTTCAGATTACATTTTAGCCCACATGCAAACTGCAACACATACTCAACTAGGAGCTTGTCCACACGAACACTTAGTTTGCAGCAAGCTGGGGTGTAAATCTACCTACACTAGCCTGCTGCACATTAAGCGTCCAGGTGGATCCTGCTACCATGCACTAGAAGCTTCCTAATGCACTTGAAACAGGAGATCAAAGTGCGCTAGTGCAGTGCTTCTCAAAAGTGGGCTGCCACTTTTTCAGGGAAAGCTCCTGGTGGTCCAGGCTGGTTTGTTTACTTGCCGCACTCACAGGTTCGGCCGATCGTGGCTCCCACTGGCCGCTGTTCGCCGTTCCACACCAATGGGGGCTCCGGGAAGGACATCCCCCTCGGCCTGCGCCGCTTCCCACAGCCCCCATTGGCCTGGGACGGCAAACTGCAGCCAGTGGGAGCTGCGACCGATGGAACCTGCGGACACAGCAGGTAAAAAACCGGCCCCGAACACCAGGGGCTTTCCCTGAACAAGCGGCAGCTCGACTTTGAGAAGCACTGCATTAGGGAACATTTAGTGTGTGGTAGCAGGATCCACAGGGACACAATGTGCAGCAGGCTAGCGTGGGGTAGATTTACACCCTAGCTTGCTGCAAACTAAGTGTTCGTGTAGACAAGCTTTAAGTAGGTGGCTTGAAATGCCCGGCACCCGCAGCTCCCAGTGACTACAGTGGGAGCTGTTGGGGACTCAGCATTTCTGAGAATCAGGCAGGTACCTACAAGTAGATTTAGGAATTCTTATTTTTTAAAATCTTGGTCTATATGTTCTTTATACTTTGTCACATGTGACAGTTTGGAAAAATCTATAAGCCATTATGTAACAAGTTTTTTTTTTTAATTGTTGATATCAGTTGTGATCTGGATTTCCCACATAAACAGGAGTATGTTATTTCAAATACTATCCCTTAAATAGGGCCATAGCAATATCTGAAACTGCTATCTGCACAATAACTATGGTGTCCAGTCTCTGTATAAATGCTTAACGTTGGCACCAGTTATGGAGTTAGAGGTTGGTTGAAAGTTTCTACCTATGTTGCCCCCATCACCATAGGACCCGACTAGCTCACATATTAGTCCTCACAACATCTTGATAAGGTAGAGAAGCATTATTAGGCTAATTTTACACATGTTGAGTTGAGGCACAAAAGATATTAAGTGACTTGCCCAAGGTCACACAGGCAGTCTGTGGCAGTCTCAGAAATTTAACCCAGATCCTGAATTTCAGTGTAATATCTCAAACACAGGACCATCTGTTCTCATTAATCAGTGTGCACATGGTAATCCCTTCCACCATCCTTACACCACCATATTTGGAATTATGGATCTGGAAACCTGGATGTTTCTGAATGAACTGAATGTTGGAGACAGTTGGCAGACTTAACTGTGCGCAAGAATTTGCTTCAGTTGTGGCTATGGCACAGGAAAAAGGTAGAGTCTAGTCTACTACATTAGTTTTCAAAGTATTTTGAACGCCAAACTTCCAGCTGAAATAGTTCATATTCATTTCTTTTTTATTATTATTAAAATATCCTCTCATAAAACCGTTGAACTTCTCTGACATTAATAACTTACTATTTATTTCAAGATAATTCTCTTTTCAAAATAATCCTTATAGTTAGCACATCTAGTAAATGAAGACATGCTGTTAATTTTTTGTTTGAAAAGTCTTACATTAGATAGGATTGTCCTTACCTGGGTAGAAATACACTTTCCACTACATAGAAGTCTTGCATAAGTACATCTCTGTCTGGCTTCGAGGTGAGGTTACCTACTGTGTATCCTATTCCCAGCTGAATAGTTCCTTTAATAGCAGAAGATGCGGTCTGCAAAGGAAAAGCAGCATTAGAATGTCAGTTTACTATATCTGGATTCCTTCTCTTTATCATGAGCACTCTTTGAACAAAGCATTTTATTTTAATTAAATCTTTCTTTGCCATTTACTTACATGGGAGCAGGTAATGGCCTTTATACAGTAATGGCAGTCCTGACTGTGGAGTAAGGGTGGTAGAATTGGGGTCAGAGTGCGAGTCCCTGCCCTGCATAGCTTCTCAAAAAAAAGTGGGACAGGTGAGTGTAACAGGACAAAAGACGGGGACAGGAACACAAGGTGACATAGACCCCAGCTATGTGCATGACTTTCAGGTTTCAATTTTTTTTTTTTTAAAAAACAAACAAGAAGATAATGACAGTGAAAGATAGCTGAGCAAAATGTCTAATTCTCACTGCAGATGAAAACATCTGAACCAGCACAATTTAATTGAACTAACTGGGAATTACAGTAGGAAAGGCTCCAGTATCAGATACTAGATGAGTGTTTCTCAAACTGGAGCCACCGCTTGTGTAGCTGCTCCAGGCCAATGGGGGCTGATAGAAGCGCATGGGCCGAGGGATGCACTGGTCACCACTTCCAGTGGCTCCCATTGGCCTGGAGCAGCGAACCGCGGCCAGTGGGAGTTGCAATCGGCCAGATCTGCGGACGGGGCAGGTAGACAAACCGGCCCGGCCCGCCAGAGGCTTTCCCTACCAAGCAGCAGCCCCAGTTTGAGAAACATTGTACTAGATCTTTACTTCTCAGAAGTGCATGTGCTATGGTGCATGTTTATTTTTAAATGTGAAATGATGTAGCGATGTGTACTTATTTTAAATAATTAACACTACACACCAAGCAGACCTTGCACTTGCATAACAATTCATAACTGGTCATTTGGTGGAACAAAACAGAGTCCTTCTTAAAGCGTTACTTCTACTATAAAAAGTTTTGGCTTGTGGGTTGTTAAGAAGATTCCCATTTCTCTTTCCCTGAAATGCCTTGATTCATGAATGATTAATGCCCTGCATAAGCACTAATTATGTCGCTTCATTTAAGATGGTATTCATGCAGACAGATTCTTGGTACACAACTGGACATCCATCTAGTACATGGCTGGAAAGAGGGATGGATACTGAAAATATGGCAAATAATGACTGTCATAAACAGATAGTAGAAGTTAATAGAACAAAAGTACTTTATATCTCTTGACTGTAAAGGGTTAACAAGTACAGTGAGCCTGGCTGTCACCTGACCAGAGAACCAATCAGGAGACAGGATACTTTCAAATCTTGAGGGAGGGAAGTTTGTGTGTGCTGTTAGAATTTGGTGGCTGTTCTCTCTGGGTTCTGAGAGTGACCAGACATGCAACCAGGCTTCTCTCCAATCTCTCCGATACAGGCTCTTATAAGGTTAAAATAGTAAGTACTAGGTAAATCAGGCGAGTTAGGCTTATGTATGTTTTCCTTATTTGCAAATGTGCATTTGGCTGGAAGGAGAAGTTCAATGTGTATTTGTGAAAAAAGGAGTTCAAACTTTTGCTGGAAGGAGTTCAAATTTGTATTTTGCTGAAAGGATTTTAATTTGTACTTGTATACTTATGCTGGGAGGGTATTCCCAGTGTCTATAGCTGAAAGACCCTGTACCTATTCCATTTTAAATTTACAAAGATAATTTTTACTGTTTTTCTCTCTTTAATTAAAAATTTCTTGTTTAAGAACCTGATAGTTTTTTTTATTCTGGTGACGGGGTCTGGATTCACTAGGGAATTGGTTTGGAGAAAGGAGGGAAGGGGGAGAGAGAGGCTAATTTCTATCTGTGTTAGGATTACTGTCTCTCTCAGGGAGAGTCTGGGAGGGGGAGAGAGAAGGAGGGGGGAAGGTGAATTTTCCTCTCTGTTTAAGATTCAAGGAGTTTGAATCACAGTGATTTTCCAGGGTAACTCAGGGAGGGGAAGCCTGGGAGAGGCAACGGTGGGGGAAAGGGTTTTCTTTCCTTCTCTTAAGATCCAGAGGGTCTGGGTCTTGGGGGTCCCCGGGTAAGGTTTTGGGAGGACCAGAATGTACCAGGCACTGGAATTCCTGGTTGGTGGCAGCGCTACAAGCACTAAGCTGGTAATTGAGCTTAGAGAAATTCATGCTGGTACCCCATCTTTTGGACGCTAAGGTTCAGAGTGGGGAATTATACCATGACAATGAGGAACTGCAACTTATTGACAGAGGATTACAGACAAGTCAGGTGGAAAAGCAACAGGGAACCTATTAGCCTTGCCATCACAGTTGGGCAGGAACATGAGCTGTTCCTGAAGGTTTCTCCAAGTGGGCACAAGTTACCATATACAGCCTTGTAGTGCAGAAGTTCTTAAGCTTTTTTCATACCGTGGACCACATCTTAACAGAAAGATTATTTTCTAGATCACCTCCACTTCCATTCATGATTGCCATTGGGAGCGCAGTTGGTCAGTACAATCAATCACCATCCCCTTAGCAATCACAGCAATTGTTTACATAGAGAAGTAATGCTGGTAAAGTATTTATTGGGTTTTTGGTTTATTTTAATACAATTTATAGCAGCAGGAAGCAAAGAGGAGAGCCAGCACCATGTTCCCAGCCAGCATTCCCTGGACCACTGGCGGTTCACAGACAGTAGAGCCACTGGCATACTCTTTACTCCAAATTCCTAAAGCATGGTGGCCCAAGCATGCCCTTAATTGAGAGTCATTCCAGTATTTAGAATTGCATCAGATGACAAAATAATGTGTATTTAAAAAAAAAAAATGTTGGCGTCTTTCACTACAGGAAAACATTTGTTCCAGTTTAAAATATTTCATTTTCTTCCAGAGTGGATAAAAATCAACGATAAAAAAATTATTTAAATTGGATTTTTTTGATAAAATGATTTTTGAGGAAAAAAATCTATCTAAAGATAGTTTTAATTAAGATACATTATAGCTCAAAGATATTTCATCATGGAATATGGATTATAAATTCTAATTCTATAATACAAGGTAATATATTCATGTAAAGTTTAAGAAAAGTTTTGTAAATGAGTTCCAATAGTTCATGGATTAGGAACCCAATCTTATGGGGTTCCAGGGGCTTCTGTATAGATTATTTACGTTAAATCTTTCTACCAACCCAATAGGACTCAGTGTTCAGTCTATAAGATACCATCAAAGATGCTTAGTTTTGCAGTTCTCAATTGTAAATTTATGTCTCCAGAGATAACATGGTTGTTAACAGCAAAAATGTAAAATAAATAAATAAATGAAAGGTGAGCAATAACAGACCTCAAACCTATTGTCCCTTTGCAAATTTATGCACACAGACTCAATCCCTTACCGCTCTCTAAAAGTGCAAAGTTTCAAAACGTTCAATGAATAGAAGATTGTTGGGGGTGGAATTGATCTGACAAGGAGAAGAAGTCTGGAGACAAATGTGAGAAGAGAGGGACAGGCAGTAGAAACAAAAGTGAAACTGTTTGAGCAGCATATTCCAGAAATGTTGAGGTCTGAGTGTAGCCTTCATTGATTTGAGATCTACCATACCATTCTCTCACTAGAAAGGAAAACTTATAATGGCAGCAGGCCATAAAAGAGACCCAGTTTGAAAATATTTTAATTAAGTTCCTCTATGTGTGGGTAGGACAGGCATGCATGCACAATGCAAACAGTGCAACAAAGAAATGCAGGGCTTGGTTGCCAGAATGAAACATCATGAGAAGTGTCCTTCTCAGGAGGAAGCTGTGCTGAAGATGATGAAAGGAATATGTCCGAACATGCAGGATCTTCAGGTTGGTAAACTTTTTTTACTACATACTTCTTTCTTAAGGACTGCCTGTCTTCCTTCTGGACTAGTCTTGAATTCTCATGTTTGAGCAAAAAATATAGTTGTTACTCTATGGTACTATCATTTTAGATGCAGTTGTGATAAAAAATAAATAGCTGAAATAGGCAGATCTTCCTCTTGTATTTTCACCTTTAAAGTAATACTAAGTGTCAGTGAATGCAATGAGTAACACTAAATTAGCAATATAGTAATAATATTTAAGTAACTGCATTGCCTTATTTTGTTTAGGAGAATCCACCCTCAACATACAGGATTCTGAAGACTATCTACCTCAAGATCACCATCAATTCTCTATAGTTTCAGAGTTATCTGCCAATCATAGTGTTTCAGTCACATCATGTATGTTACATATAGTATATCACCTTTAGCAAAAAGAAAAAAAATCTCCATAATCCAGAAACAACTGTAGATAAATTTGTGATAAGAACCAGCAGAATTTAAAAAAAAAGGTAATTGATGAAAAAAATGTCTGGTTTGTTTATGCAACAAACTCCTTTCCGTACGATTGAGAACCCATGCTTCATTAACATGATTCAGTCATTAAGACCAGGATACAGTCCATCCAACCAAGCAGATGTCACAGGCAAATTTCTGGATAAAACGTATGAACGAGAAACTGAGCAGTGAGCAAAAGGTTTAGAGGGTAAAATTGTTAACCTAAGTCTTGATGGATGGAGCAATATCCACAATGATTCTGTTGTATGTGCTTGTGACACAAGAAGAAGGGAATGTCTTCCTTACAGAAACAACTGATACATCAGGAAATGCACACACAGCAGAATGCTTACAAGTAGTAGCAGTAAAAGCTATAACAAACTGAAAAAAAATTCAAATGTCTAGTACGCAGCTTGGTCTCAGACAATGCTGCAAATGTATCCCAGATGAGAAGAAATTTAGGAGGGAGAGTAAAAAGAGTCCCAAGCTAATAACATACAGCTGCAGTTCCCTTTTGATGCACCCTCCTAGCCAAAGATTTCAGTGTTCCAGAAATAAAGGCTAATGTTGTTGAAATTGCAAAATACATCCATAACAACCACTTTTCCGCAGCTGCTCTGAAAAAAGTGAGAGGAACCAAACTAACTCTCCCACAAGACGCGCGATGGAACTCAGTAGTGGACTGTTTTGAGCACTATATCAAGAACTGGCCTAATCTGATGACAGTTTGTGAACAAAATCATGAAAAAATAGACGGCACTGTCACAGCCAAAGTTCTCAACATTGGGCTTAAGAGAAATGTTGAACACATGTGGAGTACCCTGAAGCCTATTTCTGTAGCCTTAAACAAGATGCAGGGAAATAGCTGTTTTACGGCTGATGCTGTTTAAATTTGGAAGGAACTAAGTGGGATCTTAAAGAAAAATATGCAATGACAGTTAATTTACAAGCATTAAAAAAACAAATTGGACAAGCACTATCTCCAGCTCATTTTCTTGCAAATATTCTCAATACTTGGTATCAGGGTCCAACCTTAACTGCTGAAGAAGAGGAGTTGGCTATGACATGGACATCCAGCAATCATCCCTCCATAATGCCAACTATAATAAACTTCAGAGCTAAGGGTGAACCATTCAAGAAATATATGTTTGCTGATAATGTTTTAAAGAAAGTCACACCAGTGAACTAGTGGAAGTCACTTAAGCACTTGGATTCAGAGACTATTAAAATGGTAATCTCACTTTTAACAGCAGTAGCTTCTTCTGCCAGTGTAGAAAGAATACTTTCTTCCTTTGGACTCATTCATTCCAAACTGAGAAATTGTTTGGGACCTGAAAAAGCAGTAAAGCTGGTTTTTCTTTTCCAGATTGTGAACAAACAGGAAAATGAAGTGAAGATGACTGAGTTAGCTGCAGAAGCCAATGTTATAAGTTTCTCATGTTGACCTGGCTGACAGTCGATTTAATTTTTTTTTAAATATTTAATTTAACTATTTTAGTTAAAACAATTTTAACAAAAACAAACTTGATTTTAAAAAACCTGAATGTTTAATTAAAATAAAAAATTCATATGCTTGTTTTGTTAAAATATTGTTTGCTGTTCAAGAAAAAAATCCAGAATACATAATATTGTTGTTTTAGTTAAATAAAACAATTTAAATGCCTGTCTGGTGATGTTCTCCTCCTAATACAGGATGGGCAAGAAAATCCTCCAAATATTAATGAGTAACCTGTTGAACTGGAGATATTTATGAAGTCATGGGGAGGTGAACTATCTGCTTCAATTACCTTTGGTAAATGAAATAACCAAACAATTATTCATTTTCTGATATAGCTGCAAAACTAATCTGAAAAGTTTTCACAATAAGTCACTTTAAAAATGTGTAGTGTGTGCCTTCTAAAAATGAAACCTACATCTATCTCTGAGTTGTGAACAATATGTATTAAGGTTATAACAGCCAGCAAGAATGCACTTTTATGTAGAAATCCAGGATTAAATTGAGTATTCCTGACTAGTGATTTAAACTAAATCCACCCCATTTTGTTCTTAAGAGTGCGATCTGGGGCAGGGGAAGCACAAGGGCAGATGACAAACTTAGGCCATTTTACAGCTGGTCCCTGAGCCTTAAGGGAAGCATCTCTCTTAGGCTACGTCTACACTACGGACCTTACAGCAGCACAGCTGCAGTGGTACAAGGTCTCCTGTGTCGCTGGTCTATGCTAGTGGAAGAGTTCTCTCCGGCTAGCATAATTAAGACACCACCAATGAGCAGCGGTAGCTGTGTGGTTTTTTTCCACACCCCGGACCGACAAAAGTTTTGTTGACAAAAGTGCTAGTGTAGAAAAAGCCTTAGCTCCCCCATCTTACTACTGCAACAATATATTTATTGGACATTAAAATTCCTTATAGTCTGTGGGAAAATTCCACTCCTCACTTGCATTTTCTCTACACTCATGGTTCCCTTTTATAGTATTCCAGGTCAGCAATACAGTACAAGATCGAGTTTCAAACTATGTCTGGTATATTTTTAAATTCCCTTTCAAAACTCCAGTGCAGTAGAGTTGACAATAAAGATCAGGGACCTTCAGTCTGAAGAGTTCTCTCCTTTTAGAGGCTGAAATCGATTTTTCTTCATTTTAGCCTCATGTGAAAGTTTATAAGATATCCCTTAGCCCCTCCATCAAACATAACTGCACAATGATTCCAAGATCACATAACTGGGAATCAGCATATTTTAGAGTACTAGTAACAGCAGCATGAGAACAATCAGCATGATCAACACGGATATGTATGTTTCATTAACCTTGCGCTACGAAACCAGTTGGCTTCTTGTCTCATGTTCGACACTAAGACATAGGTTTTGTGTCTGTTATTGAAAATGGTTGCAGAGCCCACCATAATACTCAATTCATTTTCCTCTGCACATATCTGAATCACATTTACATGAACCGTTGGCCACTCCTACTGAGAACTCATGCATGCTAATATTTCTGAACATTGTGTTGCTACATACTGTCCAACCCATACTTCTGCCCAGTTGCATAATTAAAATGTTGTTAAATAGCACCATCTGGGCCAAAATCTGCTCTCAGCTATGCATACACAACTCCTGTGACTTCAGTTGGATTGCATATCATGCCACTGCACAGAAAGCAGATTTTTGGCCCCCAATACTTGATCAACCACTCATCTGGCCTTTTAGATACAAAGTGATCTGATCAACAGAAATGTAAAATTTTTTTTGCAATAAAAAGGAAAAAGACTGCTCTGAACCTCGAGGAAGGCAATGTACTTTAGAAAAAAATATAATAGATATATATTTGTGTCTCTATGTTTACAAATAAAAATATATTACAGATAAAACTTCTAAGGAGATTTGTAGCTTTTATAGATGAAATAAAATGTACAAAATGTACTTAAAATACAGGTGCTTTTTCTACATTAAATTTCTACATTAATTAAATTGAAGATAATTACCGCATACAAGGCCTTTCCAGTGCCGGCGCAACCCATTAGGCGACCTAGGCAGTTGCCTAGGGCACTAACATTTGGGGGGCAGTGACCGTGGCAGCCGGATCTTCGGCCGCACTGGTCGTCGGCAGTATTTCAGGGGTGGGACCTTCTGCAGCCTCTGTTGGGGGTGGTATTTTGGGGGCGGGACTTTCTGCCGCCTAGGGCGACAAAAAAGCTGGCGGCGCTCCTGGGCCTTTCTATACTTTATATAGAATGGCACAGTTAAAAGAGTTCTATTATCTGTTTTACTGGTAGTTAAGATATTACTAGATCTGGTAGTATTATACCGATAAAAAGGTGTGAGAATCTTTTTTTTAAATGGCACCTACTGTATTGTACAGGAGGAAAACCACAATGCCAAGAGCCCCTCCTCTTTCAGACTCAAGTACAGTCTCTGCAAATGAGAAGACCAACTCTGGAATTTTTGAAGTTGTTTCAGTTTGAGGCTTTTGCAAAGAAAATAAATAAATAGGACAGATGTTCCCCTTCCCTGCTGCAGTACGAAGAGGAGAAAGGGGTCAGAAAAAAGCCTAGAAGCTAGCAGAAGGAGCAGAACAGAAGTGGCATGCCTCTTTCCCCAGTATTCAGAGGCAGAGCGGATGTTCGTGTAAAGCCAGGAAACTTTTTTTTTTTTTTAATAACTGGAGGAAGGGGAAGATAGCATCCAACTATTCAGAAAACTGACTCCCTCACTAGGGCCCTGAGTAAACATTCTCTTAAGTGCTTGCTGAAATTAAGCACATGCACAATTCCCAGTGACTTCAATGGGACTTAAAAACACATACTCAACTTCACACACATGGGCCTAAGATTTTAACTGTGTGTGAAAGAGGTATAAACATGCAGCAGTAGCGAGGATACAAATGCCATCAGAACTCAGGAGCCAGCATGCTGTCAGGATAAAAGAGAGACCTTTAGCCCAGCTGGAGGGAATTCTGCTTCACTGTTTGGTTGGAGATTTATGTGGTTGGATCCCCATTCTACATTGGCACTGGAGATTCTGACAACTTCATCTATGAAACCTCCACCCTCACACAGTTAAGGTGCTATGAAAATGTTGTGATGCTCTACATGCAAGTTCTCCCCTACTACTGGTTATTTTGTGAAAGGTACTGATCTGGGCCTAAATAATTGTAGAAAAGAAAGAATCTTCTCACCTCCCCACTCTCCAAAAGGTTTATTCTAAGCTGCAAGTTGATTTTAAATATTTGTCTTATTAACCTATTTTGAGACACACACACACAGAATGGGACCAGTTCAGTGTGGAGACAAAGCTGCATTCTATGCAGGCCTGCAGCATTCCACGGAGGCCTGCAGCATTCCACAGCCACGCTGCGGGGATTCCAGGAGGAATTGTGTCTTTTGAGGTAAAAATTCCTCCCAGAGAGAGAATCCAGAGTTTGTGGCTCCACAGTCCCCCCCCCACTATGGCACCAGACTTCTGCACTGAGCATAGGACTGTGCCCAACTAAGCCCTTTAGAAGATCCATGTGTTCAGTTTGTAGATTAGCAAATTGTGAAAATAGTAATATTAGAGGATGCTACTGTGAAGTCATTTTTCTCAAGTTTTAAGTTTTATCATTGCAAACTGTGATCCACCCAGATATCTTTGACTGGAATCAACAAGTTATGAGGTTTAAGGTCACCCTTCCCTGGCGTCCCCACACACAAATTTGAAACGGAACTCCCCTTCCTTCACCTCCCGCCACTAGCACCTTCCTGTAAATAGCCAGGGCTTCCATTTTTCAGGGTTTACTATAATTTCATTTTGGAGGTGTTATTTTTAGCAATATGAGTTTTATGTAGATGTCCAAAAATACAACCCACCAATGTTTTTCTCTTATATATAATGTATATTATAATCTGTTCCTAAAGTCCTCTACTGTACTTGAACTTTAGTGTTTCACTACGTTAAAGCGCTCTAGGAAACCTTTGTGCACACCAAAAGGACCAATTCATGCACAACACATTAATGTACTTTAGAAATCACACCCCTATAATCCTCATAATTGCTCCATGTAGACAAGCCTTTTATACACGTATCCATTACATTTGTTTTTCCAGCATTTTGTGGATAAACACACACACACAGTATGTATTGGGGTTGGTTGGTTGGTTTGTTTATTGACTAACATTTGAAATCAGAAGCCCTCAAATAACTTGGTTTTCATCCTAGGATGTACTTGTATCCCTCTTTTTTTTTGGTACATATATTGATTTTAAATTTTAAAAAAGTATGCAGTCTTCTTCATAAATGCTTGCATTGAAAGGTTTGTGTAGGAGAAACCTGTTACTTGGATACTAAAAAGAGCAACAAGCCCTGACAAAAGGCTATAGCATAAAGCCACAATACCATACAGGTACTCAGTCAGCTTTGTACCTATAGTTACTTTCTCCCTAGTGAAAATATTCTCAGACTTGGTATATTGCTAGATGTATTACTACCACAACACATAGTAAATAGACTTCTGTCTACCTCATCATGAGCTGAAATCCTGTAACTAGCTGACACGCAAGCAGTTTCTGAATAATACAATAAACAAGACCTTAAATCCTTTCAAATGGGGTATTAAGTCACCACATGATCCTGTGAATGTAATAACTAAGATTTTAATGATATTATGGCTGGCTACAGACAGAGTTTTCTATTTTAAGCTGGATTTGTGGAACTCACCACTATATATTTATGCTGCCTAACAGTTTATATAGAGGAAATTATTAAATGGTTTCATTTCAACAAGTTTTGTTAGTGACCTTGTGAGCTGGCTGCAAGGTTACAGAAAAGATGGTCCTCATAAAAAAAAGAAAAAATTATAGTTGACATAAATTTAGATTCTATAGTTATCGGAGAAGGCATTACTTGTTGCTAAATTATTTCCGTAAGAATTTGAAGGCTGTTACCTGCTGCCATGTAAGTTAATGGAAAAAACTCCCATTGATATAATGGTGAAAGATTGGCCCTGAGCACAAGACACTATAGAATAAAATATTTCAGATAAGTATGAAGATAATCATTTAAAATAGTAATAGATCCAGATCTGGACTGAAGGCACATCAAAAGGCCACATGATCCCCTTATTATGTGAAGGGGACATTGACATAGCAGAAGTTCTGCACAAAGACTGAAGGGAGAACTGAAGGAGAAGAGATGAGTAGGGCACTGGGAATAGACTCAATTTCATTTTATTTAGATTACCTATAGACAATCTGTTTTATTCAACAGAGTTACACATGTTAATAGGATATCACCATAAGCAAATAAGTGATATATAGGATAGAAGCATCATAGAAGATGCTGAATTCAATCTTTTTTTTCCCTCCTTTTTTAAAAAGTAAAGAGTTCAATAGCTTAAATAAGCCCCAAGATCCGAACTACTCTCTTAGCAGGTTTCTCCCCTCCTTCTACACTCTGCCAGTGCTGTAAATGATCACAACTGAACGAAATTCCCTTCCTACCCTGGTCCATTATGGGTATGTCTACACTGCAAAAAAGACAAAAAACAAAAAAACCTGCAGCACCAAGCTTCAGAGCCCAGGTCAACTGACTGGGATTCTTCTATCTTGGGCTGCAGGGCTAAAAATAGCAGTGTAGACATTCAGGCTCAGGCTGTAGTCCAAGCACGGAAACCCTCCCCGCCCCTCGCTGGGTTTCAAAGGCCAGCTCCAGCCCAAGCCAGAACATCTACACTGTTATTTTTAAGTCTTGCAGCCTGAGTCCTGCAAGCCTGAATCAATTGATCTGGGCTCTGTGACTGTGCCACAGGATTTTCTTTGCAGTGTAGACACTATTCTTTCCTCATTTAATTTGTATCCACAGGCTCAGATTTTCTGCAATGCCCCAAATAAGCAAGTCATGGTACCAATTATATATATTAAATAAAGATTGGGGACCGTAATTGAACCACATGCCTGAACAGAGTAACTGCACAACCACATTGATATAATTATCGCCTTTATTCATCCAATCTCCTTCCTTTTGTGTCGCTCAGTTTTAGATAAGACAAAATGAGTGAGATTATAAACTCTGGGGAAAGGACATGTCTTCTGGTTCACCTGTGTAGCACCTACCTTGCTAGTGTGTGATACAAAATAACTACTCTCTCTGTGCCTCTGTTTCTCATATATACACACAAGAGAATACTTGCTTTGTCTATTTAGACTGTGAACTCTTCAGGATAGGGACTTACTATGTCGATATGCAGCACCTAACATACTGGGGCCAAGATCTTGTTTAGGACCTTTAAGTGCTGTAATACTATTATTATTAAATACTAATAACCACCTTGCTCTTTATTAGTGCAGTAAGGAATGGTAGGGATAGTTAAGTGCCCAAAGTTGGGCCTTTCCACCACTCACTGTTTCTTGCCTAAGGGCAAGAATATTTATAGGAAAACTTTCAGTGACTTGTTCTGTCCTGCAGCATGACTCTTGTAAGCAGACTTCCAGTACCCCACTCCCCTGTCTTGCTGCTTGTGGGGATTTAGTCAAATGGAATGATTCTGTATCTCATAACACCCCTATCCTGTATGCCACAAGCAACTCATCCTTCTCGCCTGCTCCCTGCCTGCTTGGTGCTAGTAGCCTGCTTCCCCTGGCTGTTGTATTGCTGTTTTGTTTACATTTGCTACTCTTATCTCCACAATTCAAGTCCCAGAGTTTCAACAGGTTTATAATAATTCTTAACACTATTCAACTATATTCAGTACATCTTCCTTTAGAAACCCTGGTGCAGTGGTCCCCAACCTTTTTCGTCTGGTGGGTGCCGGATGACATGCCACGGAGGACCGTGGTTGGTGGGTGAGCATCCACTGAAATGCCACCCAGAAGTGGCGATGTCAAAAGGGGCGCTGCCAAGAAGCAATGTCATCCAGAGGTGTTGCTGCCGAAATACCACCGAAAATCAGCGGCATTTCAGCAGCGATGCCTCTGGATGACGCTGCTTCTCGGTGGCATTTTGGCAGATGGTCATCCACTGGACAGTACGTGGGCGCACATAGATGCCCTGACAGGGTGCCATGGTGCCCGTGGGCACTGCGTTGGGGACCACTGGCCTGGTGTCTATTAAATTACACTCCCCACTGCAGTTTCTGTTAAATTACTTCCCTCTCTGGGGCTCGCATGACATAGGTACAACTCCTAAATGATAGAAGTCCCTAACTGAAGGATGATTTACATGAAGGTACTTGATATATAATTTTTAATTGTCAGTGTAATTAATTTAAATTATATCACCACTGCACAATGATAAATCTGAAAAAGGGACTAAAAGGTAAAAGACATTCGTTTTGCAGGCAGGACTCCCACTAATTTTCATAGATTCATAGACTCTAGGACTGGAAGGGACCTCGAGAGGTCATCAAGTCCAGTCCCCTGCCCTTATGGCAGGACCAAATACTGTCTAGACCATCCCTAATAGACATTTATCTAACCTACTCTTAAATATCTCCAGAGATGGAGATTCCACAATTTCCCTAGGCAATTTATTCCAGTGTTTAACTACCCTGACAGTTAGGAACTTTTTCCTAATGTCCAACCTAAATCTCCCTTGCTGCAGTTTAAGCCCATTGCTTCTTGTTCTATCATTAGAGGCTAAGGTGAACAAGTTTTCTCCCTCCTCCTGATGACACCCTTTTAGATACCTGAAAACTGCTATCATGTCCCCTCTCAGTCTTCTCTTTTCCAAACTAAATAAACCCAATTCTTTCAGCCTTCCTTCATAGGTCATGTTCTCAAGACCTTTAATCATTCTTGTTGCTCTTCTCTGGACCCTCTCCAATTTCTCCACATCTTTCTTGAAATGCGGTGCCCAGAACTGGACACAATACTCCAGTTGAGGTCTAACCAGCGCAGAGTAGAGCGGAAGAATGACTTCTCGTGTCTTGTTTACAACACACCTGTTAATGCATCCCAGAATCACGTTTGCTTTTTTTGCAACAGTATCACACTGTTGACTCATATTTAGCTTGTGGTCCACTATGACCCCTAGATCTCTTTCTGCCATACTCCTTCCTAGACAGTCTCTTCCCATTCTGTATGTGTGAAACTGATTGTTCCTTCCTAAGTGGAGCACTTTGCATTTGTCTTTATTGAACTTCATCTGTTTTACCTCAGACCATTTCTCCAATTTGTCCAGATCATTTTGAATTTTAATTTCATTTTAATGAAATACCAGAAATTTCCTTTAAAAAAAATTCAAAATGATTCGAGTCAGCTTTGAGTCATGTTCATGCTCTAGGAATTTTTGACTACAAGGAAGCATTTGTTCTTCAGTCATACTTACTTTTAAGTAACAACAATCTACACACGGGATCTTTTCCAATCCCATGCAAACACCTTTCCCATTCTCATGAAATAAAAACAGCCCTGAAACTTAAATCAAACCACCTAAGGTCAGAGCATGTCGCATAGTGATATTTCCTCTCCTCGTCACCTTTTAAAAGATGTTAGAGCAGTGATAATTTTATTTTTATTATTGTGTTAGGTACTTGTTGTGTCCAGTTAACTTTACATTCACTGCTGCTGCTGCTGCTGCTAAGAGGACATCCAGCTCTGGGTGGGTGCTGTGCCATTGATACAGCACCCATTTTAATTATTCTTTGCGGCGGGGTGAGGGGGGAGGAATTTGGGATAAATTCCTTGACTTTGCTGGTCATTTTTGAGGCAGTCACACTTTAGACATTTTTCATCTCATCTCAGTGTTGTAACATAACTACTCAAAAATAAATCTCTCCATTATTTTTAAAAGGCCTAAGCTGCATAAGCCTACTATTTCACCACCATTTGTAACTATGAGTGGCTGCATTCTAGTATGCCCAATTTCAGACTGCACTCGGACTATCAGCAAGGATACCCACCTGTTGTTTGTGGTACTCTTAGATCTGGGACTGCAGTCCCTCAAACTCCTTTCTCTGACCTTGGTACTGCTGGGTAGGTGGACACTAATACTTGACTTTTCCTCTCTGGAGAACAAGATCACTTTTGTTATTATTGTGGCACATCTGCTGTGTTGGCAGCAAATGTGACTTCCAGACCTACAGGCAAAACCTAATTCTAATTGCAATAAAACAATCTATTGCTTAAGAGTGGGAAGGAAGAAAACATTTACTCTTATCTAATAGATGCAGTTATGGGAAGCTGCAGGGAGTGGTGGTTCAGGAAAGGTACAAAAGTTTAATGGCAAAGATACGGGGCAGCTACAAAGATTAAAGGTCACCAGTAGCAAGAGGCTATATCTGCCCTCTCCTCATCTCAGAAAGTTGTGTTACACAGTTCTGTTCCCTATCCTTGATCCATCCCTCTTCCCTGCCTCTTAGAATCATTTCAACAGAACTCAATGAAACGATGGTGGCTACTCTTTACAATGAGTAATATTTTTATACTGAACATGTAATTGCACTGCAACTTTCTTTCGTTCTAATTCCTACGTCAAAACAATTGCAACATTGTTCTTTTCATATCAATTTCACTTTCTGATATGCTGCGCTGTTCAAAAGAGGGTTGGGAAATGGATTTCTTGTAACTGTTTTATGAATGGTGGTGATCACTGCTGGGCAGCTCGGCAGGAAATTAAAAGTTACTAAAAAAAATTTTTTTGCCCAGTTTTAATCAGAGCATCCTGAACACTGCTAAGTTGGGTAAGAGAGCATCTGAGATATTTCTTCATTTTTGCCATTCTTTGAAAATGTCTACGTTTACATTTTTAAGAGTGTTTGTTGATTCTGGGTGCCCAATTTGAGAAAACGTGGGCCTCACTTTTGGAAGTGCTGAGCACACATAACTGCAAGTGATGTCCTTGGGAGCTGAGAGTAGTCAACACCCTTAAAGAAAACAAGCACTCAAAGCTAGAGGTCACTTGTGAAAATGTTGACCTTAATTTTAATATTCTAGGCTAGATTTATTTACATAACCCATTCAGTGTTACACATAAACAGAGAGGGCCAGGTTCACTTTGGCTTCTATATCAGCTTCCACCAGTGTATCCCCTCTCTGCCCCGCTAGGGGCCTGCAGCTGTCTAGCACAGCCCAAAAAGTGGTGGGTGATAGCAAGGGATAGGGGACATAGCTATTGCAACTAAAGGATGTGGCAATTTAGTGCATTCACACTGCAGGCTCCCTCAGCAGGGTTTGTACAGTATCCATAGTGGAAGTTAAAGCCCTCACTCATCACCTTCCTTCACTTGGGTGCTTTCCCCACAGAGGTGCAGTGACCCATGCTGGTAAAGGGAGACAAATTACAGCCACAATAAACCTGACCCATTCTATTTAAGTGCAACATTGAATTGGTTATGTAAAGCATTTGTTATAAAATGCAAACCAGAAGGAACTGAAGATACAGCTGAGGTGCAAAGTCTGATTTTAGTTGAAAGGTTGTCAGCAAATACATAATCTAGGTATTAGTAAACTCACTGCAGCTGCCAGAACACAGACAATAAATGCTTTCCACATTTGCTTTGACTTCAGCCTTGCCTTTATCATTATACATACCCCACTGTGAGCCAGTGGATTCCCCATCATAGTGGCAAGTGACAGGAGACTCCTGAAATCCAGTTTACCCTTCCCTGAGCAGATCTGGGTGTTGCTCTGTGGGTGGGAACATGCAGAAGTTCCATGCCCTAATCAGGGCCTGAGGCCTCCTCTATTGCCTGTTGCAACTCGCACAAGAACCACAGCAGAGGCCACAGAATCCTCTGGCCGATCAGCAGAGATTGTAAACCCCAGTGGATATTTCATGCAAGTGACAACCTCCTCAGCCACCCAGAAGATTGTGTGAGATATCCAGCAAAAGTTCTAATCTAAGGCACTCTGCTATGGAGGGGTATGTCTACACTGCAGCTAGGATCATGCCTCCCAACTTGGGCAGACAGACACGCTAGTTCTGCTCAAGCTAGTGCACAAAAAATAGCACTGTGGATGTTGTGGCATGGACAGCAGCTTGGGTTAGCTGCCTGAGTAGAAGCCCACCAGACTCACCAGATCAGTACTTGGATGGCTAGCCTGTGCCACTGCCCCCATGCTGCAACATCCACACTGCGATTTTTAGCACACTAGCTTGAGAAGAGCTTGCGTGTGTCTCTCTACCCAGGCTGGGAGGCATCTTCCTACCTACAGAGTAGACCTATCCTAAACTCTTCTGATAAACGTTTCATAGCTATTTGGCTCACAGAGCTTTCAGGCCCCAAGTGGTGTGTCTGAAGCTTTTAGTTTCCTTAAAATCATACCATCTGGTTTACAGAGCATACAGAATCCATTGGCCATATCTGCATAGTTTGGGATCTTGAACTGAAGCTATTCAATTTCTTCAGTTTAAAAATTGCATATTTGTGAAGTTTCTGTATTTCTTTAGCCAAATTATTTGATTAGAGAGATTGCAAATCCCTCAGGTTATATCTAGAATATTTATAAATCCAGTAAAACCAATCAAGAAGTTTATAAATTCAGCCAAAATTTAAAAAAGGTCCCAGAGATGCAAGTGTGTGTAGTGAATAACTCCAAAATGAACAAGCTATCTAAAAATTAGGGCCAAACAAACAAAAATATTGCGACTAATCAGGAGAGTAAAAAATAGTCACAATAAATCATAGTTTTAAGTCACACTGTTAAATAGAATACCAATTTAAATGTATTATAAATATTTTTGAATGTTCTTCTACATCTTCAAATGTATTGATTTAAAATACAACACAATACAAAGTGTACAGTGCTGACTTTATTATTTATTATAAATATTTTCACTAGCTGTGGGAAAGAATCACAAAATAAACATAGAAACTAAAGTACATAGTAACTAATCACAAAACACTGTAGTTTTATTTTAAGAAGTGGGCAGCAATATCTCCTGTAAATGTAAACAAACTTGTTTGTTTTTAGCAATTGGCTGAACAAGTAGTAAGACTGAGTGCAGTTATGTTAAAATAAAAATAAATAAATAAATAAATAAATAAAAATCTATATTTGCAAGCTGCACTTTCCCGATGAAGACTGCACTACAGAACTTGTATGAGGGGAACTGAAAAATACTATTTCTTTTTATAGTGAAAATATTTGTAATAAATAATAAAGGGATCACTGTACACTTATAGGTCACTGGATTTTACATCACAAGTAGAAATTTTCCATGCATCATATTCCTTTTTTGTATGTATTTTATAAACATGACTAACCCTCTGCAAACATCATAATCACTGCCTGTTACTCTGAGAGATGAATAAACACAGGAAATAAACTATAAGAAGCAAAATACAATATCTAAGGGACAAGCCTCATTTGGGTGTCTTATAAATAATTTTGCTTTTTAAATATTAGGTGCCAAATTCAACCCTTGTGTAAAGCAGGTGCAACTCCATTTACTTGAATAGAGTTGCACCAGAACAGAATGTGGCCGTAACGGTTTGGTTTTATTTTTGTCATCTGAACATTACTAAATCTTTAAATGTTATGGTATGTGTCTGCAAGGAGTCTGTCTGCTGGGTTAGACTCCTACAAAGCCATTTCAGGTCCAGATTCAGCAAAGCACTGAAGCACATGCTTATGTACTTTACTTAATCAGCGCTTTAGCAAAGTACTATAAATTATTAGTACTGGGGCCGAGGCACGCCAGTTGGAGAGACAGCTGTGTTGTGCGGGGGTGGTGGTGTCACGTTGGGAGAGAACAGCTTTAAAATCCTGCTGAGGCTCTAAAGGAGCCCAGTCAAACATAGCCGGCTGGGAGAGTTGAACTAGCACATCTCTGGGCCAGGACTGCCCACTTTTGAAGTTCTGCCACCAGTTCTGGGCCTGCAATGACACAGGGGTTGCAAGTAGCTTGCACTGTTGCACTCTAGCTATAGGCAGACTTACTCCTGTGAACTGTCATCACCCTGGAGCAAATTTGGCCTGTTGAGAATATTAAGGGAAAAAAGCATGAAATCTTACCAGTCCAAAAACAGACGAAGATTCTGACCCCCAAATCCCAGGAACTTATGAACTACAATCTCAAGCACCCTTTGATAATGCATTCCTTAAATTAATATGAAGAATTCACTGCAGAATAACTAGTGTGTTAGGTAGTGCGTGTAAAGATTCAAAATCACAAAAATACTTGGTCATCTCTGTACTTTTCCTAGCTAAGAACATACTGACAGCAACAACTTAAGAGCTCTCAGTTCTTCCATAAACAAACAAAATCTGCTGATGTCCCAATGCCGCCTTTTATTTCTACTACTCCACTGGAGATTTTCCAGTCATGACTGGTGTCATTTTGCACTAGGATAACATATATGAGTTGCCAACAAAACTGGATCAATCTGATATTGTATGTATACTTCTTTAAAAAAGTTAGTTCTAGAATATACACCTGTCAATCTCTGGGAACATATCCTATCATTAAAAGTTAGCTGCAAAGAACTGCAAGAGGCAGCCACAAAACATTGTCGTGGCAAGAAAATGTGTCTAGTTTTGGGACTGGAGAGACAGGGAAAGATTGGGAACCTCTGAGGTAAAGGCACGAGTCCAGAAAGAATAGGTACAGCAAAAGAAACACAGGTGAGTTGTGGCCACTAGAGGTTACACTCCTCATGGAAGAAGTACTAATTTCATAAACTAAAGTATTCTCTCTCTACCTACAGTACCTCTCTATTGGAAGTACTATATTCTCTTCGTTTAATGGAGCCGTGAACCCAGCCTTTTTCTGTACCTCTGCCTCAAACACCAATCAGTATTCAATCCTTGAGGGATGCTAACACAAACAACAAAAAAGTCACATCTATAACGCCAGCTCAAACATAACTGCCTGTTGCTTCTAAGGAAAGAAAAGGGTCTTAAATTTTAAAGCCACCTACATACTGAGGAAGTGGCTGCCAAGGAAAGGAAGAATTAAAATGGAATATTTAAAAATCCTCCCCGACTTCACCAACAGTGATACAGCAAAACAGCAAACGTAGAAAAATTATCATTTGTTATTGGTATTGCAGGAACTCTTATAGGCCAGAGCTCAGTTGTACTATGCGCTGTACAAACACAAAGGGAGGGACCGTCCCTGCTGTATAGAACAGTGTTGGCAATCAAAAGGAGAGAACTGAATTCAGTAGCCAGGGATTTGTTCACTTTAAAGATATTGATTTTTTCAAAATTAAATTTATATTTTTGTTTTAATTTAAAAAAGCTTATTGTGGGTAACATCATTGCTAATAAGACTCTCGCTTAATGTCACCCACACAGAAAATCAAGGAGAGGAAGCAGCAGCAAGGAACGTACCATATGTTGATGTAGCACCTAAACAACAGTCTCTGTTACACTGTGCTACAAATACTGTGTTAATCTCTATTGTTGTTATTGTAAGAAAGAATTAAAGGCATGAAGTTATCTATTAAACAAAATTACCTAAAAAACCCATACAACAAACAAAAAACAAAAACCACACCTTTGGCAAAATATTAAGGAGGGTTAATTTGTAGTCAAGAGACAGTACAAACATTTGAAGCATTTGAGAACTTACTGTACTAGATTCTCGGACAATAGTGTTTTTAGCAACAGAGATATCTCTGTTGCTAGGAGCCAAGAATTTTCCATGCTATAGCAAGGTGTGTATTTAAGAAGAGACGTTAATATTGAGTGGTCACACTTCCTGGATATAGGAACTTGGTATATCTTTTACAAAAGAGAAAGGACTCAGAAGTAAACAATGGCATTTATTTTGTTTTGCTTCTTTGGCCTATTTGGATGAATGTTTGACTTACAACAAGTACAAAGTGAGGAGGGATAGTTCAGTGGTTTGAGCCTTGGCCTGCTAAACCCAGGGTTGTGAGCTCAATCCTTGAGGGGGCCACTTAGGAACCTGGGGCAAAAATCAGTACTGGTCCTGGTAGTGAAGGCAGGGGACTGGACTTTGACTTTTCAAGGTTCCTTCCAGTTCTATGAGATAGGTCTCTCTCTTTCAATATATATAGAGAGAGATTTGTTTTCTTCTACTTTGAAGGCTCCACATTAGGAATGCTCAAGTATTAAACTCTCATGCACTAGAGACTAAAAAATACACAGCTACAGAATCGATATACTGTACTAAACAATCTTACAAAAGGAAGGTTACTGGTCACATTTACCTTTTTATATGTTTTCTCCTCATTTTGTTTTCCAGCAGGGGCATCTCCATTTTCAGTAACAGATGACATCTAAGAGATAGAAAACAAGTATTTTTTAAACCATAAATACTAATTTGTTATCCCCACTTGCTAAATTCTGATTTTTAGAGAGGACAGTAGTAAGCTGTTAAATTGTGTAAAGACTCTCTTCAAAAAAATCGTTAGTTTAGAGTTTCTTTTAGCCTCTCACTTAAATCAATAACCAATAGACATCCCACACTACTAACTCATGCCTAATTTGCCATCCACCCTCACCCATATGTGTGTTATGTTTTTGTAACACTTTCATCCATGTTTCTAACCTCTCTAGGTCCTTCTGTATTATTTCTCTCCTTACTAATATCTGTAACTCTTTCCTAGTTAGTATCCTCGGTGGATATTCAGTAACATTCTTTTTACCCCCTCTTCCAGAGTATTAAAGAAATGTTAAATGAACCCAGCCCAAGCAGCATGACCAAGTGTAGTATTGCACTAGATATTTGACAAGTGATCACTTGTCACCACCCGTTGGTTATGGGCCTTCGGCAACTTTCAAACCCACCTGTCAGTTTTTATATTCAAGCCAACTTGAATGAATTTTTCTTAGTGTCCAAGTTTAGTTAGATTGTAAGCTCTTTGGGGCAGGAACTTTTTGTTCTGGTTTTGTACAGCACCTAGCACAACGGGGGCTCCCAGGCAGGACCATAATACAGATAATAAATAGTAAATAAGATTTGGAGAACAAGACTGCCTGGACATACTATCAGACTTTTTTCACTGGAATCCAATTAAATGATGTCTTCTGCATTCCCCTTTCCCCCTCCTTTAGTCCCTCCACACAATTATCTGAAAGACGGATTCTTGTTTGTACAAGACTACAGATGTAAAAGTAAAAGTCTGACTTCACAACAGATTCCATAAGACAAGTTTGATGTATGCAATAACTGGTATAAACCATGAGGATTGTGCTTGGGATCTAGATTTGTGACGGCACATCCTGCATGCCCAAGAGACCCAAGACCTGTGGTTAAGTTGACACACAGTCCCCAAAGTTGCAAGGTGATATTTGACATTGTACCTGCTAATTGCAGTAAAGCAACACCAGTTCAAGAATAAATCATATTCCCTCACCCAAGATCACCTGCAAGTATAGATGCCAAGGAAAGGAAGAATTAAAATAGTAAGTTTTAAATCCTGTTACACTTTCCTAGTGTTACATATTAGTGTTATAATGAAGATACACATACCTTTCTGAACTAAATTGCAAGTCATCTGGAGCCAAGATTGACTGTCAACCCATTCATTGATGCTGTCAATTTTTCCAGGTCCCTGTTAACACAAAAATCATTCAGCATTATGTAATCTGAGTTTAACATCTGTTAGATATTGTTTAAAGTTTCATGTAGAAAGGAATTTTTACTTTGAGTAGGTTAGAGCTTTGCAAGAAGTAGGGCAATACAAGATCTTTCTCACGTGGTTTGATTATTAATGTATATTTAATAGAACTAGCTTTTGCTACACTGAATAAAATCAATATGGTCATCCTTTCTGAGTTTTAACTTGCCTTTGCCCTAGATACAAAGCTACTGTGTCATGGACGTCCTTACTGAAAAACATTTATGTAGGGCCATAAATTTTCATGACATTGTACAGAACATAATTAAGACATGTTCTGTGCCCTGAAGAGTTTGTAAAGTGAACACCCAACCCTGCAACCTTTACTCACTTGAGTAATCCATACTGAAGTCAGCAGGACTACTTGCATGAGTGAGGGTTTGCAGGATGAGGCACTGAATAGTAAATAAATAAATAAACTTTACTTCAGAAAGAACTCCATCAGCACTTACTATACAAAGCTTTCTAACCTGTATATAATTAAGCTATCATAATTAAGTAATTAATATATTATTGGTAGTCTTGGAAAGCTTTTTATTGGTAAATGTCAATTTCACCCTACACACAGAAACCTGTGGAAATATTTCCACTGAAAATTACTGAAATTTACAGAGAGGCAAAGACAGATAAATGCTTCCTGAAAACAGAGTCTGATTTAAGGATATTTACTTTTTATATTTGGACATGTGATGTTGACAATTTGTGTTCTAATAATTTTAAAGCTTTAGCTTTTTGAATCTCAGTGTCAGTCATTAAATAATTGTCTGACCTCATCCATAATTTCCCGCAAGTGTGAAAATTTAAATAGAATTTTTTTTAAAAAGCTTAAAATAAAAATTATGTCAAAATTATATTTAAAAAGTTAAAAATTGAGGTCTGCCAAGCTTATTATAGAATAAATTCTGCTTGCTTTCCTCACATCAGTAGTCCCATTGACTTCAAGCAGAATTATCTTCTTGAATACATAAGGTACATGGGTGCCATTTGGTCCCTCTTTGGTCTCTTTCTCTCTCTGCTGGTAAAATTATACCCATAAGATGGTAGTTCAGTTTTGTTCCCCCCCCCACTCCCCATGAACACATTTGACTCTGCTCTTGCAATCAGTGTAAATATCTCCTTATACATAGCTACACACTTAGGAGTATATCATTTAATTTATTTAAAGTGAAAGCAATTTTTCCTGGAAGGAAAGCCTATCCTTAACTTTTTAAGAAGTTTTTATAAAACAGCAAACTTTTCCTCTTGGAATGGCTAAAGAATTGTAGCACCCACAGATCAAATATGGCTTGTGTCAAATTTATATCTTTGGAAAACTAGTTTCTCCATTAAGAGCTAAAAAATATTTATTACTCAAATCCTCTGAGAAGGATAAACCTTCCTAATATCACCCACCAGCATTTTATCATGCATCAAGTTTCATTTTGCCCTTTAAGTCTTCAAAAGCAACTAATATCTTCATTATTAATGTTATTACTTGGCCAGATCCTCCCATCACCCTACACACAGAACTCCCACTGAAGTCAGACAGAGCCATTTAAAGTAGGTTTCGTTTATTTAGAAATGTACATACGTCAACTATTTTATAACAATATTATTAAGCTTTATCTGTACTTACATTTCTAACCACAGTGGTACTAGAACCTAGATATGTTTCTCTAGAAAAATGCTACCATGGTTTCAAATTCCACCAGAAAGACAGCCTAACTGCTACTGGTCACTTTAAGATGAATGAGCCTCAGAACACAAACAAGAGCAAGATCCTATGCAACTCCCAGCATTAACCTGAGATAGGATCAGACCAACTCAAAGAAAGTCAAACATCAATATAGCATAGGAATTTCCTCCCAATAAATGTTAGCTGAAGAAAACATTCATGCCGGATGTGGAAGAAAAGCCTGTTTGTGCCCAATATAGCCAGATAAATTATTCAGGAACATTTCATCCATGTGAAAATTATGCTCCTGTAATGTTGCCAAGGTTAGGGAGAAAGATGGTGATCTCCTGACTATAGTAACAATTGAACATGCAACTTAAATTTCTATGAAGAAAGTAGAATTTGACTATTTTTGCTAGTTTCTTCCATTTTCTAAAGCTGGTTGGCCCAGATAGAAGCATTACTATTCTTGGTCCCAGGCTTGTGGGGAGCCAAGCACCCTTAATTCCTTTGAATTTAATGGGACTTTATAGTGCTCAGCATCTTCAAGAATCAGACCCCTATTAGCTGTAAAGAATATGATTAGGTTAATTCACTGAACTAATTTGTTATGAAAAACTTCCTTATCTCTTTATTCTTTAGAGACCTGTGGTGCCGTTTTGGTACTGAGATGCTTTGCATAATATGTATTTTGCTGTAATTATTTCTACAAAATGAATAGTACATTTAAAGTGCAGGGACATATCCCCAAAGTGTTTGGAATGTATTCACAGGCTACACTACACCTCTGATTCTTAAAATCCTCTACCACGTTCCCATTTGAAAAAGAAGGAAGTTCCTGGAGAACTACCGTATTTGATCTTAGCATGGGCCAAGCAGTTCTTGGTACATGCAGCTCACTGAGATTAAAAGGAGTTTCGGAAACTTTTAAGACCCAGAATTACTTCATGACTCAGTATTAGACTAGGTTATTTATAAAGGTCTTCATTGTGGCTCCTCAGGCACAGTCCCACTTGAAGGCATGGGGGAGGCACGTTATTCCCCAATAGTAATTTTAGGAAGCATTTTTCCAGACCTCTGCAGAGTGCTGTCTCTGGCTTCGGGGTCCCCCACCCACAAATCCAAAACTGAAGGAAGAGGTTCAGCTCCCAGAATTTAAATTCTTCATTACTGAAGGCCCTCAGGTTCAAGGTTTCAGTTCAGGCACATCTATTATTAATACGTGTTTAAAATTTGGTTTTTTAAAAATCTGTGTTTTTAAAAATTATTCTTTTAAGTTAAAAAAATCATTTTTATGCAACCATTTGTCTTTTATGATTTACTTCACATCACTGGAAAAAACTTAGTTTCCTACACCTTCTAATGTTACAAACCTCCAGTTGCAATTCCAGTGACCTCGGAGATAATAGCACTCTGCACTTTCCCCCTGAAAATGCACTGGATGATTTCTGTCAGATTCCTCCACTGACTCAAAGAAAAAAAAAAAATCCAGTCATGTTGTAACAGTCCCTTTTAAGGGTACATCTGCACACAAACAGCCGCCCAAGGCAGTGAGTCTCAGAGACAGAGTCTACAGACTCAAGTTTGTGCTATGACACTAAAAAAAACTAACTGTGTTGACATTTGCCTAGAGCACAGGCTCTGAAGTCCAGGGCCCAAGATCCCAAGCTCAAATGTCTACACAGCTACTTTTGGCACCGCAGTGCAAGCTTGGGTCCATACACCCTAGTTCTGCTGTGTAGATGTTCCCTAGGCAGCTGGAGGATTGAGGACAACACTGATACAATAATCACCACATGTGTATTAGAAATGGGAGTTGTATAGTAAGGGGACAGAGGGAATGTGGGCTTCCCAGAGTTTACAAGCAATGGGAATGCAAGTGTGTGTTCAGGAAGAGCTCCAGTGCTGTTAATTTTAATCTACCATAAAGTTGAAGCAGAAATTTGTATTTTTAATTGAGTGAACACGATGAATGGGGAGAAAGTCACACATAATATTAAAGACTAGACAGTTTCCCTGTGCAGTTTTGTACTAGTGCCTGGCTGAATGCATAGAGTATAAAAGTTGTTAAAGAACCAAACAGGAAAAGTAAGAGCCTCTCAGGTACACAGCTTCACAGGAGTTAACACAACAAGGGCTTGGCAATCAATTGAGTAGAGAACTTGCTTAGCTGACTCCAAACAAGCTACAAGGTTTTACTTTTCTCAAGGCTAAGGCCTTGTCTACACAACAAGCATCCAGCATAGACATAGCTTATGACGACTGAAGGAGCTTCTCTGCCAGTACAGTAACATCACGTTCCTGAAAGAGATGAGCTCAACCAACTTTTGTCAGCATAGCTGTGTCTACACTGGGGGGTTTGTCAGCCTAGCTATGCTAGCTAGCCTAGGGCGTTTCTTCCACATGCCTGACAGCTATGCTGCCAAAACTTTGTAGTGTAGACTTGGCCTAAGCTTGGGATCAAAAGGAGATCTAAAACATCAAAAGAGGATAGAAAAGGGAGTGTGTGGGGCTGTCAGATGAGCTGAAAGAGGCTGGCCAGAATGTATCAGTGAAACACCTGACAGTCTGAGACAGACCCGGGAGCATGCTGCTGCATTATACGCTATTTCTTCCTGCCAGGGATGGAGTTAGCTGGGCTGAGGGAAGTTATGTGAAAGACAGACCCACACGACTACGCTTTTTGTTTTACCATGTTCTACTTGTTTTATACCTTTGAGTAATGAATAAATGATACTTGGTTTTGAAGAAGCTGTTTCTGTATCACAGCAAATGTGTGCTGTCACAGGCCCTTAGAGCAGTGGTGGCCAACCTGTGGCTCCGCAGCCACATGCGGCTCTTCAGAAGTTAATATGTGGCTCCTTGTATAGGCACCAACTCTGGGGCTGGAGCTACAGGCACCAACTTTCCAGTGTGCTGGATGGTGCTCACTGCTCAATCCCTAGCTCTGCCACAGGCCCTGCCCCAACTCCACCCCTTCCCACCCCCTCCCCTGAGCCTGCCATGCCCTTGCTCTCCCACCCCACCTCGAGCCTCCTGCACAACATGAAACAACTGATCAGGAAGTGTGGGGAGGGAGGGGAAGGAGTTGATCAGCGGGGCTGCTGATGGGTGGGAGGTGCTGGGAGCAGGGGTGGGGGAAGATGATGGACGGGGCTGCTGACATATTACTGTGGCTCTTTGGCAATGTACATTGGTAAATTCTGACTCCTTCTGAGACTCTGGTTGGCCACCCCACTCTAGAGTATAAAGCTTGCAGTTGCCAAACACCATTGGACATGCTAAAGTAGTCATGGTTGATAGACCAAGACCTGGGCTACAGCCCGTTGGGTAAGAGTGGGCAAGTTGCAGATCCCCACCCTAGGAGAAGTGGACTTGAGGCCTGCCACTAGGGGGCAGGGCACTAGGTAAGACTCAAGAAGGGACATCAGTGGATCTAGCCTAGTAACTGTGAGAGTACATACATCCAAATACATACAGCCAAGTACATATATAAACAATGCTTTAAGTTTCTTGGTCTGGCTAATAAAAACAAGTACTATTACTTTAGTCCATTTCAGCTCAGTTTTAAGTCAACACAAAACTCCCACTAATTTCAATGAGAGGGACCCTATTACCAAAAAAATCGGTTCTTGCTGGTTGCCTCCGTTAGTACACTCAGCTAATAATTAGTTCTGTTTTCTTACCATTTCCGAAAGTGAAAAAAAAAGTTCTCAGAATCTCCATTTCACTCACTTTCTATGAGAAAAGAGAACCTGATTTCTAACTAATTTATAAACAAAAAGCATGCTATTTAATTGGATTATTTCCACATATAAGCAATGTTGCCTTTCACAGCTATTGCTAGCATGGGTTGGTACTAACCAACCTTTGTGGGGGAGGGGGGAGAAGGGGTCAGCTGTTTGTATATGTACACCACCTGACTTGCACTTTTTCCCTGATGAATACCAAATCTAGGAAAACACATTAAAATGAAAGAGTAACACTATTTTTCATCTATTATAATAATTGTAGGTAAGTGAAGTGAGAGCAGTATCCACTTAAAATTTTTTTTAAACTTTATAAATTTTAAATTTTATAATATATATAGCGACTGGATAGTGTAGTGGTTAAGAGCGCCGTCCTTTGATACAGGAGACCGCCCCTTTGATACGAGAGACCGGGGTTCAAATCCCGGTTGGTACCCAACTTTCCAGTAGGGGGTCTTTGGGCAAAAGACCCCCTAACGCTTCACCTGCTTACCTCAAATATGAGAGTGACACGAACTAGGAGAGTCATGCCGGCTCGGACGTCGCCCGGATTAACAAGGTCCGTGCCAGATGTTGAGGAACCAGGACAATCTGACGATAAGTGGGCTACTGGAACAAACCATTCATGGACGAGACAAGAGAACCTGGAATTGATGGAATGCTACTACAACAGTAGACCTAATGAGAGGGGATATATGAAACGTATGAGGGGACTATGGATGGACAAAAGACCTACATCCACACTTACTGAGAAACAGCTAGTTACCCAACGCTTCAACATAGTAAAGAGGAAGCTGCTCTCACAGCTTGAGATAGACCAACTCCACATTACATCCCAGACTCAAGAAGACCTGGAAGAACAAGTGGATGTGCAGCCCACACCTGAAGCTGAAACTTCACTGCCACCCCCTCCATTGCAGAGCACAGCAGCTGATATGAGGCATAAGATCATGGAGAAACTAGCTACAGTCAATCCTCGAGACCGATTACCAAGGCTCAGTGGAGAAGTACCATCAGATAGTATGTTAGAAGATGCCAATAGAGCCCTCATGACAATCCCTACTACCACCATAACTCAAACCAATGAACTGGTATACGCTACAGCCTCTGTAATCCTGGAGATGCTTGGCTACACGATCAAGAAGAACAACAGTATGTACCCACCCTGGAAAATGAGGTTGGAGGATAAGATCAAGGCGACTCGGAGAGAGAAGTTAGTCAGCTGGTGGAACTACAGAAGGGTGTAGAGATTAAGGATAAGACTCGGCTACTGAAAAATAATACAAGGGCCTGACTCCATCTGAAGCCCTAGAGACTGCTAAACAAAGGCTCACAGCACTGGCTACCAGGCTAAGGAGATACACTAGAGAAGCAGAGGCCAAAAAAGTAAATGCCCTTCTCCAAAGAACCATCCAAGGTGTACTCCCAACTGCAGTGCAACAACACAATAACAGCAGAGCCACCAGCAGCAGAAACTGAACAGTACTGGAAGAACATATGGGAGAAAGAGAAGACTCATAACACCAGTGCAAAGTGGCTGCAGGACCTGAGAACAGAGCACAGCAATCTCCCAGAACAGAAACCAGTCACCATCACAGTAGAAGACATCCAGCAGCGGGTCAAGAACATGAAGAGCTGGACAGCACCTGGACCAGACATGATCCACACCTACTGGCTAAAGAAACTAACAGCAGTGCATGAACGCCTAGCAGCACAGATGAACCAGCTGCTAGCAGCAGGCTCCCACCCAAACTGGCTAACACAAGGAAGGACAGTGCTGATCATGAAAGACCCCTGCAAGGAACAGAACCGTCCAACTACCGGCCAATAACCTGCCTCCCCACAACATGGAAAGTCCTATCAGGCATCATAGCCGCCAAGCTACAGGACCATATGGGCCAGTACATGAGCACAGCTCAGAAGGGCATTGGGAACAACACCAGAGGCTCAAAACACCAGTTGCTCATAGATAGAGCAGTCGCCCAAGACTCAAGGTCTAGACAGACCAATCTGAGCACAGCCTGGATTGACTACAGGAAAGCCTACGACTCAATGCCGCACACGTGGATCTGTGAATGTCTGGCGCTATACAAAGTCAACAGGACACTAAGGACCTTCCTCAAGAACTCAATGGGACTATGGAAGACAACACTGGAAGTCAACTCAAGGCAGCTTGCACAAGTGGCCATCAAGTGCGGCATATACCAAGGTGATGCACTGTCCCCGCTGCTGTTCTGCATAGGCTTAAACCCCTCAGCCAGATAATCACAAGGACTGGATACGGGTACAGGTTCAGGAGTGGAACTACCATCAGCCACCTCCTCTCTACATGGATGACATCAAGCTGTATGCTAAGAATGAACGAGACATCGACTCGCTAATCCACCTGACGCGGATCTACAGTGAGGATATCGGGATGTCATTCGGACTGGAGAGAAGTGTGGCCGGATGGTAGTGAAGAGAGGGAAGGTAGTCAAGACTGATGGGGTGGAACTACCAGCGGGCCACATAGCAGACATACAGACCAGCTACAAGTACCTTGGCGTCCCACAGTCACATGGAACCACGATGAGGAGGCAAGGAAGACAGCAACATCCAAGTATCACCAAAGGATAAGACAGGTCCTGAAGAGCCAGCTCAGTGGGAAGAACAAGATCCACGCCATCAACAGATACGCCCTGCCGGTCATCAGATACCCTGCCGGTATAGTGAGCTGGCCAAAGGAGGACATGGAGGCTGCCGATGTGAAGACCCGGAAGCTCCTCACAATGCACGGAGGTTTCCACCCCAAGTCCAACACCCAGAGACTGTATACCAGCCGGAAAGAAGGCGGGCGGGCTTGGTGAGCGTCAAAGCCACTGTCCTGGACGAAACCCGGAACATCCAGGAGTACATCAGTAAGATGGCCCCCAAGATGAGCTGCTGAGAGAATGCCTGAGGCAGCAGCAGACATGGGAGGAAGACCAAGCAGAAGAAGTGCCATGGCAAGACAAGACCCTGCATGGGATGTACATCGACAGATAGCTGAGGTGGCTGACATTTACCAGTGGCTGGAAAGGGCTGGACTAAAAGACAGCACTGAGGCACTGATCATAGCAGCACAGGAACAGGCACTGAGCACCAGATCCATTGAAGCAGGGGTCTACCACACTAGAGAGGACCCAAGGTGCAGACTGTGCAGAGAGGCCTCAGAGACAGTCCAACACATAGTGGCAGGACGTAAGATGCAGGCAGGAACAGCATACACTGAACGGCACAACGCCAAGTGGCTGGCATTGTGTACAGGAACATCTGCACAGCGTATGGGCTAGACCCTCCAAGACCAGATGGAGATTCCACAGAGGTTGTGGAGAATAGCAGGCGCCTAAGATTCTGTGGGACTTCCAGATCCAGACGGACAGGCACGGTACTGGCCAATCAACCAGACATCGTCGGTAATAGACAAGGACAGAAGACAACGGTGGTGATAGATATAGCATGCCAAGTACCAGGGCTGCCAAGTGACAGCAACATCAGGAAGAAGGAATATGAGAAGCTGGAGAAGTACCAGGGCCTGAAAGAGGAACTAGAGAGGATGTGGAAAGTGAAGGCCAAAGTGGTCCCAGTGGTGGTAGGAGCACTCGGGGCTGTGACTCCCAAGCTGGGTCAGTGGCTCCAACAGATCCCAGGAACAACATCAGAGCTCTCTGTCCAGAAGAGTGTAGTGCTAGGAACAGCTAACACTAGATGTCCATGTCCATATAGTATGGTCATTGGTTTCATATAAATGCCATAGACAACTACATACATACAGAAGTATCATCTCAGACAGAATTTGGAACAGATAACTTTGAAATCTCATGAAACACTGGAGGGGACTGTTTTTGAACAATTTCACCATCATCATCATACAATATATCAGAATTAATCTAGAAATCCTGTTCTCACACTTTTGTGCATTTCAAGTCAACATTTACTAGCGGTGGCTACTTTCTAATTACTTCTAATCCTTTCATAAATACTTTCCTCCAGGGGCATTCAGGATTCTGAAACTGGCCTGTTGCCTGTCTGGAATAAAACACAAGAATTCACACACAAGAATTCAGTATTAGTCACAAGACAAACTTAGATTATCATATTAATCAGCTAGCACTAACAACAAAAGGGTTTCAACATGCAACATTTGTGCTTCTCATTTCTTAAGTGTGGCCATTTACCAAACCAGCCTGCAAAGATTCTATCAGCAACATTTCAAACTGAAAACTTCTGCCTTCCTGCTTACTGTTATATACTATATTTATTGGCTCTATTAGAAGGAATTATTGTCAAGGTAAGTCTGCATGTTAAGTGCTTTTAGGTCAGTCACAGTAATTTCAAAGTCACAAAAATGTCAGCTTTATAATGCTATGAAACTTCACTTATTGAACGTTGGCAAGAAACATTTTCAACTGCAATATTTTCAGCTCAGTCGTACTTTTAGATATGCTGCCAGTCATCATGTAGCTTTGTTGAGTCAGTTACTGGATTGTCCAGATGATTTTTCAGATCTACAATACACATCAATTTATTTGACAGCAAGATGCAGCCCTAGACTTCCAGGTTTCATGTCCAAGTGTCACTATCTCAAATCAGAATTCTTTGGGCATGGGTGTATAGGGTAATAAAAAAAATGATTTATGAATAAATTGAAAGTATCTATATTTATCCACTCATTAGGCAAAAGGATATTATGTACCCCTTTGCAAACACTTCAGCTCAGTGGAATTCTGCTTCCTTACTTGATAACATTGATGGGATTATATATCTCACAGCTCTGAGTTAAGAACAGCTATCAACACTGGTCTACTATTCTCTTATGACACGTTTTTTCTTCAAATTTGTATACCCTCACTTTTACTTCTGAATACAAACCCTTCTGACTCGTTAATTGTCTATTCGCAGAATTTTGGCATGGGTTAACTGTACATACCGTATGACTACCCACAGATTTTTCGTTTCTTTGCATCTCTGTTCATTGGTTCCAAGGCTGCCTATTAGAAATGTTGTCAGAACCTGGGAGGACTAATATAACTAATTCTTGAACTATAAAGGTTATGCTTTCCTCCAAAATAAGTAACTAGATCTCCACACTATAAGCTATCACACAGTAGAAAACAAATCAGTGTACTTCTAAATGTCCCTGGGAATGGGAACAAGAACTGAAAGAGACCTTTGTGTTTTTTTCTTTACAGTCTAGACATTACACTAATTTCTGAACTTCCCGAAAGTAGCTCAATTTCTAATATTATATGTGGCACTTGCCCTAAATTTTCAGTGCTTTTTAAAATTAACAGTATTCCCAGAGAGAAATTAAATGTTAACTGCCTTATATAGTTCTTTTCTCTCTTTTTTTCATGCTTACTGTACTATGTAAAGCTTAACTGTCCATGTTCTGATTTAGTGGGCCAAACTCACTAGTGATGTGTAAGCAGGTAGGAGTTATGTCAGTCAGCAGATGTAAGTGGATGAAAAGGAATTTAAATTTGTTTAACTCACACACCTGAAGGCCTTAGAGGGCAGAAGGGGTAGCAAGAAAACCAACTAACAGAAGGAGGTAAGATGGTTTACGTTAGAGTAGACCACAAACACCAATTCTAGCACCTCAGCATATAACTCCTTTAGGCTCTGATCCTGCAGTGAGTTCTGCACAAGTGAGGGGCTCACTAGGATCAAAGGGGCTGTACCTAGACCCAATGGTGTATCCACACAGAGCTCACTGTAGAATCAGAGCCTTAGAGTCCCTCAGACCTACATACAATCCCTTACCAGAACATAACACCCTACCTCAGGGCTTGGCCCTGTGCATAATGTATTTATAAGTCTTCAATTTCAGTATTTATCTCTCACTAAAACCAAAATGGATAAACAGGGATATGCTCACGGAATCCCCTTGCTCGAGTTCTGCCACAAAATTGAAGAGGTTCACAGTAACTTCTCTGCCTCTGAAGGAACTGTCCCTCTCTGCTGAATCCTCTCTGCCAGGAATACCTTATCCTTAGGGTGCATAAACATGAAAGTCTGAAGAGTCAATTATTTGTCTTTGGAATGGACCTGCTTCAGGACAAAGCATAAATAAATAGTTCCAGCAAGTGCACTCAATACAGTATCACTGGCTGGCATGTGGTATTGCTATCCTCCTGGGGAGTGGTTATTAGAAACAGATTTATTTCAATGGAAAAACAATAGGCTTCCCCTAACCCCTCTCTCTCCTTTGCACCACCTCTGCTCCCTCAACTTGGGTTAGACCCCAACCACTTAATTGGGGATATTTGTGGGGAATCTCTTGTTGAAATATTGGCAGCACATCACTTGGATGTGGAAGACAAAGTGTAGCGGGACCACACGGGACAGAGCTGTATAAAGCACTTGAGCCCTTTACACAACATTGCCCCATGGAACCTGCTTTCACTCTGGTATGCAGCAGGCAGTCTGCGTCTCTGTCTTCAGCAGCATGCAGGGGGCGGTGACACTGAACCCCACATTCTTCGGTGATATTAGTATGATATAATTATGATCTATTTTATGCAAGATAAGGCATACAAGGTGTCATTGGAAAGGTTATGGTTTGCTGAATATGATTCTCCTATTTCTATGCATCTATCATCCCCGTGGGGGATGGCTGCTCAGACTCTACAGGGACATGTGACCAGGTCACCTCGTGCTAGACGCCATCTTGGGATGTCAGTGTTTTTCCCACTGACTGGCATGGGAAACAAGCTTTGAAACAAAGGGTTCCCAAAATATGCAAAGCTAACTTCAAATCTTTTGTAGTTAATAGATTTGTTTTTGCTCTATCTAAACCAGTGTGGGAGAATCATAACTCAGGGGCAGAAAGCTGTTGCATATTCCTCTCCACATTCAGAGATGGGGCACATTTTATGAGCATACTCTGTACAGTTCCTGTGCAGTGCAAAATGGTGTAATTTTGAATTTACACTCCAGCGGGGGTGCATGCCTAAAGAACTGGAAGGTGTCCTAACTCCGAGGTTCTCACAACAAGGTCCACAAGCCCTCTGAGGGGGGTCGCGGACCCCCCACAGTTAAAATCAGAGCTTGAGATCCAGCACCTCCTGCGGTGCTGATGCCCTGATCCCTGGCACCCCCCATGGGACAGAAGTCCTGAGCCCATGGGCAGAGTTGGGGGGGGGCGCGCATGATGGGCATTGCCCGGCCCCAAACTGCAGTGCAAGAGTAGGGCAGTCCCAGGATAGCTCCACCCCTCCTTCTCTCCCTGCATAGGAAGACAGGTAGCTAACTACATGTTGGCAAAGGATTCAAAACCTACAAGCCCATTTGGCAAAAACCATTTAGGCCTGAGATCTTATGAGACTAGTCATCTTTGAAGTCTCTCCCACATTAGGAAGTAGTTACACAAATCAAGACAGGAATGGGCATTGTTTAAAAGGAAGCAGGGAACAGCAGGAAGATTTTAATCCTTTGTATCTGAGAGTGGGCCATTAGTTGTCATGCCTCCTGAATTCCACTTTTAATGTCTTGAGTTCACGAATGCATGCTGTTACACTTGAAAACCAGCACGAAAAGTGAAGGAAGTCCTGTAACCCAAATTACTTCTAAAGAATGAGGTTACAGCAGACAGAAAAGGAAAGTTATGGAAACATTTCTACACCCAGGACCCAGAGGAACCAATGGAGTAAAAGGAGAAATTTAGTGTAATCCCTAACGCATTTAATCTATGCTTTGAGAAAAAAAAAAAGTTTCATAAATTAGTTCTGCCATTCATCTGAATTTTCTCACCTGTAATAGACACAGGCCATTTAATTTTCCTTAAACATATTTATGGCAAGCTTCCCCTTTCTATGACACCTATAAAAGGGTTATGTTTGCCTAATCATGTGCACAGAAAATTGTGCAATGCCCAGCTTCCCCAAACCAACAATATTCTGAGAAATTCAGCCCTCAGAGTTCTATTAATTATCCTCAAAGGGTTGTGATGGATAGAGAATAAGGAATCTCTCTTATTCATAATGTTAACAAAGGCTAGATGTTTATGTTTGATAGGGCTGCATTTCTAACTTCAAGAAGCATCCACCACACCATCAAATCACTTCAGAAATTATGATTTCACAAAAAGCAGAACAGGAAGGGACTCTGGAAGTAAGAACTAAAGTAAAACTAAAACTACATCCAAAACAAGGTGGTAGTATCAACTAAAACAAGATGCAGAGTACATTGCAATTTTATGTTTTGGGGGCTTAATGTTATTTCCAGTGGATGAAATGTGTGTGGGACCCTCTCCTCCGCTCCCCCACCGGCCTGAGGAAAAGGGTCTGGAAGGGAGGAATATGTGCTGAAACAGTGGTTGTCGTCTCAGTTTGGCGCGCGTACACACACACACACACACACACACACTCTCTAGAAGTTCTCGCTGAGTCAATAAGAAATCTTTCTGCAGCTCCTGCTGCAAAGCAAACCCCTTCACATTCTTTCCCCCAAAGCCACACAGGTCTATACCTTGATAACCCAGCCGAGACTCGATGTAACATTTATATATTTGACATGGAAGTATAGTTTACTTATTGCAAGGTTTGCAGTAGTGGTAATAGAGCTGATAACACGTTGGGCTGTTTCCCTTAAAGATGCTTGCACCGATGACAACAAATTGGGACATTTCACACCCTTTCAAACTAATTTCCCCTCAAATCACTGTTTTTTTCTTAAACCATATGCTCATTTCTGGGGCAGTCCCAACCCAAAAGAAGGAGGCTGCAGTTTAATTTCAACAAGTTACAGAGTCAGTCCCCCCCAGAGTTATATTTAACCTAGAGACTGTAGGTGGAAGAGAATTATGTTCTGAGTTTCCCTGGCTGATTTTTGTTTCTTTGTTTTTAAAAGAACATGATAATGTAAAAACTTGTCTTTCAAGTAGGGGAAATAAAGATTTTAGATCTATCCAGGAAGCCATTTTAAACTTTAAACTATTTATATTAAAACAAAGATTCCACGAAAATAGACAACAATTGACTTTGTTTACAGACTTTGCATGGCAGAAACTCAAAGAAGGGCACACCTGACACAAGCCAGGGATTCTAGGTAAACTGTAAGCCTCTACCAAAAAGTTGTCCTCATTAAGCACTTCATGTGTATTTCAGAAACATGCTGTTCCGGCTAAATTTTCAAATAACTGTTTAATTGGGATTGTTGACCATGGTCCTACTGCTACAAAGTAAAGATTCCAGTTTTTTGCTTCGGTTTACATTGTGTTATTATGCTATAACACTACACAGGGTAAGACAAGGGGGGAGACATGAATACTGGTAATTGCCAAGGTCAAAAAAATTGAAATACTATATACAGTATACTAAATATTGCTGTTAAAGAAAGCCGATAAAACTTTAAATACAAAAACTATAACAAAACTTTCACTCAGGACCCAAACCTTCCTTCAGTCCGCACAATCATCCCACCCCATTTTAACGTCAATGAATATTCCAAATGCAGAACAGTGACAGGATGCACCCCCTCATAGTTAAGAGTTGGACTCTTTACATCCCCAGACTAGAAGTCATTCTTTTGGTGACTAATGTTTTACTGATCAGATAGTTTAACTGTATATAGGTCTTCTTTGATCCTAACATTTACTCTTGATTCTCCTCAAAATAGTGTGTAGAATGACAACAGAGGCTATCTGTCCACACACCCGAACTATTCAAAGGGGTGAAAATATTTATATTTTTCTACTGATAGATCTCAAGGATAGAATCCTCTCATGACTTTATTCTATCCCAAAACATAATATGGAAAAAAAAAACATGATTTTTTCATTAGCACCAGGATTGTAAAATCGTCAGACAAGTATTTATAGCTTATCTATACACCTGTTAGTGTCTCTTGTTAAATCTGGTTTAAAGAGGTGGCAGACTTTTGACTGCAAATTCAGATCCCATTGTTTTTTCTTGTTAAAAATAGTGTAAAAAGAGAAGGGAACAGCAACAGGCGACACAGGAATTCTTTGGTGAATTGCCAAAACAAAGAAAAACTTGTCTACTTTTGTTAAATTAGCAAGCGGACCAAAAAGTGTTGGTTTTAACGGTTGAAAAACTTGTTGAAAGGCAAGTTTTCAAGTCAGTTCTGAAAATGCCAGAAACTATTTTAACTCTCAGCTGTTCTCTTATCAAGCCCAATTCTTATCATAACATTTCACTGATGAATAATGAGAATAATTTTTCAGAGTTAGTAGCCACTCTGGGTAAAAAGAGTGGAAAAGTAACTTTGGATTGCTGGGTCATGCAGAAAGCTAACTATTCTTAAGACATACACCCAACCAAACCAATTCACCAGTTTAAAGCACCGCTTATCCTATAGATATTTCTTGTGGCATACACAACTCTCTATTGCTCTTGAGGAACAAGAGAGACATGTATGCCACAATTAGTATGTCTAAGTTGATGGAATTCATATTCTGAGGAAACAGAGTATTTACACTACCTCTTAAAAAGCCTTTTTTTGGTCATATTGATAAGACAGAGAAGTTTTGAACCACACAGCTGCAAAGTAACTCCAAGCTGCCATTCAAATTGTTTACTCAGTCTTGCCCACACATAACAGATAATATCACTTTCACTTGTTCTGTTTCAATAACTTCCATTACTTTTTATGCCTTGTCAGATCTTTCAGACCCTAAAATAAGTTATACAAAACAATCTGAAATTCCTATTCAGTTGGATGTTTTCTGCCATGTTATTCTAGTCTGAGGAATACAGCATGGCATTTTAATGGAAATAAAACGGCAACCCTGGGGACTAGAGTTTCTCCCATCAGTTCCCAGATTCTTCTTAACCACAACACTGAACTTCAGCCTGCAAAATATACTTTTGAATATCAGATAAGTCAGTCTGTTCTTTGCATGTGTGTTCAAGCCTATGTTTCTATGCTTTAATTTTAAAAACTGCCAAATCTGTCATCCTTTTTCCTCAATGTAGGATCAAGTCACAAGGAAGTGATGAGCACCTGTAAATACCCACCCACCTCACTGAGCCCTTGTCTACACTTGCAAGTTGCAGCGCTGGTGAGGGGGTTACAGCGCTGCAACTTAGCAGGTGTCTACACTTAAAAGCTCAGCCAGCGCTGCAACTCCCTGTTTGCAGCGCTGGCTGTACACCTGCGGTCTGCTCCGGTAGCGAACCGACGCGCGTGAACACGCATGGTCATCAGGTGGACACCCCACAGCGTTTTTTATTGGCCTCCCAGATAGACTTACTCCAGCATTCCTTTTCAGCGCTGCTCTGGTTCACCACTTAGCACTCCCTGCCCTGGCCAAGGTGATGCCGTCCTTCAATGCCCCGGAATTAAAAATCTCTTCCTGTTGATTGTCAGCGAGGCGTGGGAGTGCAATCAATCATAACACAACCACAGCTCCACGCCGCAAACGTCCCCAGCATGGAGCAGTACCGAGCTGCAGGATCTAATCAGTGTTTGGGGAGAAGAAGAACAGATTCTCAAGTCCCAGCTGCGATCCAGCCGCAGAAATGATGAATCTACGGCCAGATATCACAAGTCAATGCATCAGCGGCTATGACCGAGATGCTGTTCAGTGTTAAGGGTTAAAGTGAAGGGTTGAGGATGCCTACACCAAAGCCCGGAGGAAACCGCGCTGGGTCTGCCCCCACTACCTGCGGTTACAGGAGCTGATGCGATACTGGAGTAACCCAGCCCAATCCTAGGATCATATCGGACAGTTCACAGCCTGGAGACCAGGTGAAGGGGACACAGAGGTGATGTCCTCTGCAGACTGCGCCAGGAGCTGTTTTCTACCCAGGAGGAAACAAGCCAGTCGCTGGTGCTACTATCTGAGGAAGGATCAGAGGAGTCGTTCCAGTAAAAGCTTATTACAGGCAGCAAAAGTTTGGGAGGCAGGGGCTATGCTAGATTGGAATAGCCATTGATTTGATCTATCACGTCGTGCGTAATCTGCCTCTGTAATCTCTCAAAAAGTTTCAGCCCAGCAGCGTGTGCATGCGCTTCAACAAGTTTTGGGGAGAGAAACTGTGTTCCTTGTCGCAGCCCAGCAACACCGTCGCGCATTGTGCCGAGGGGTGGGGATCATGCTACACACAGGTAGAGCTCGTAGGACCAGGCGGATATCCACACAGCTGTAAAGGTCTGCCGCCCTCGCAGGTGACCCTGAGCGCGAAATCGGAAGGTGCAATTCTGTTAAAGTGCGGGATACTGTTAAGTCTATTTCCTGCACCTGATCTTTGCATAAACCCATGGATAACAGGAAAGAGAAAGCGCCTGAAAACCCCCACCCTGCCCTTTGAGCCGTGTGCAAATGCCTTTCTCTGATTTCCCTGGACCTGATCTTTGCATAAACCCATGGCTAACAGGGAAAGAGAAAGCAACTTCAAAACACCACCCCCCCTGTGAGCACCTTCCTTTCCTGTGTGCTGTGTTAATTCCCTGTAGCAGAACCAATCAGACCCACCTTTTCCCCAGTGATCCAATGGCTTAAACTCACCATGTGCATTCGATTCTGCTGCAGTGGTCCAGAGTGGGTATGTTCACACCTGTCTGAGAATATGGTACAAATACTCTTAAAAACAAGCTTCTCCTGTATTAACATTTAAACTTTTTTTTTTTTTAAGTGACTTGATCTACATCTGGACAACAGACAGTTCGAAGCTAAGAAATAGAAAGAAGCCTAGGAAATTGAAGAACAGCTTGGGAAGCAGTTATGAATCTGTTTCCGCAGACAGAAAAATTCACAGCATTGGCGAAAACGTAGCATTAAGAAGGATCAGCAGCAAAGAGAACCATAGATCGCTGCTAACCTCATGGAACGCCAAAGACCTCATGCAGTCAATGGAGAACATCAGCAGAGCACTACCCGTGGCGCCTCACCCAGTCCCAAAACTCAGCACATTGTGCCCACTGTTTCCTCAAAACACCCATTTCCACATCCTGCTGTTACCACCACAACTGCCCAACACCAATACGTTCACCTCACATCATGATGTAACTGCGACCCTTACCCAATGCACTCACCCCCATCACCATGTAGCATTTTAATCCTCAGTGCGCAGGCAGTGCATAGCCCTCAAGGAAGAACATATTCAAACTGTGTAGTAATGCTCACTCACCGTACTCCCCCCTTCCTGTTGTATGTACTGTATTTAATAAAGGAATTCTTGTCTTTAAAGCAGTTTTTATATTACAGAAAGTGTAAATACTGTACCCAAGTGAAAATATGACTGCAAATCAATGAACCACTGCAGTAACTGCTGTGGGCACTGCACTAAACGCAGTGGAAGGCACCTAACATTACTGTGCTTTCAGCCTCAAGTGCTCCTTCAAGGCCTCCCTAATCCTTGAAGCACTGTGCTGGGACTCCTCTATTAGCCCTGCTCTGGCTGGGCAAATCAGCCTCCAGGCGTTGAACCTCGGAGCCCATCGTCTCACTGAGGTTTCACCTTCCTTCACAATATTATAGAGGATACAGCACGCGGTATAATCGCTGGATGCTGCTTCCAACCGTTATCGCTTCCCGAGAGAGACTTCTCCATCTCCCTTCAATCGCCAAAACACTCCACAGTACATTCTGCACCGGCTCAGCTGTATTTAACCCTCCTCTCCTGTCAAGCTCCCTGTATACGTTTCATGAGCCAGCATTAACGGGTAAGCGGGGTCTCCAAAGGTCACATGGGCATTTCGACGTCCCAACTGTGATCTTACGGTCTGGAAAAAGTCCCTGCCTGCAGCTTCCTGAACAGGCCAATGTTCCGAAAGATCGTGATCATGCACTTTCCAGCCTCCCGTTAAATGTCAGTGAACGCCGGTGATCCACAGCGCTGAGACACCACTGAAATACCCTTACCGATTAATGTCACTTCAGAGCAGTGGGGTGCCAGGATAAGGATATGCGTCCCATCTATTGCCCCTCCACAGTTAGGAAACCCATTTGGGCAAAGCATCCACAAGTCCTGCACATTCCCAGATCACGGTTCGTCTGAACAGGAGCGATTAATGGCCTTGCTACTTGCAATCACCGAATTCCAACATATACTTTCCCGCTCCCAAATGGTTTGCGACTGACGTAGCTGGTTGGATTGCCAGCTTCCAGACGCAATAGCACCGCTTTCCACTGACAGGGCAGCTCTCAGTCTCATGTCCGTGCGCCGCAGGGTTGGGGCAAGCTCAGCACACAGTCCCAGGAAGTGTTTTCGCATCCTAAATTCTGCAGCCATCTGCGTCATCCCAACTTGCATACGATGTGACCAACCACTCAGTACTTGCTTCCCCGAGCCTAAGGCGGCGTTCCACGCTGCAGAGTCACGTCCGTTCTGACAAGCAATTAAGTGTCAGCAGTGTCAGCAGCATCTATTTCATCATCTGAGCCCTCACTGTCACTTTGGAGCATGAAGAATAGATCAACCGCCAGACGGGATTGCTGGCAACATCATCAGCAACATCCTAACAGCTCGGGCTCCATTCTTCCTGAAATCAACCGCGGCAGAATGACAATGCACCAAACGGCTGAAAAGGGAAGCGATGCACCACGGGTCGTTGGACAGGAAGCGGAATGACCCGCACCCTCCGTCCTTTCACACACCCCACAGCACAAATTGGGACGAGTCTCTGTGGGATAGCTGCCCAATGCACCAACCACAACAGGGCGCAACTGGGCAAGTGGGACACACTGCCAGCGCCGGGCCGTTCCCAGCTGTAACGGCCAGCGCTGCAAAACTGTAAGTGTAGACAAGCCCTGAGAGGTGCAAATACTCTACGCCTCTCAGGAACGGGCCAAATATTAATTAGCAACTGCACTGCAAATAATGGTGACCTACTATTGTATCTGTAACTCAGATCCTGGCATTCTGTCGATTGTGAACTTTCCAACAGTCTATTCAGCTATACCATACGCCATTACTGTAGTTGTATTATTCTACAAAGCATGTACTGTATTTTATTTTAGAAAAATCTGCCATAGGTTTTTTTTTTTTTTTAAATGAAGATATATCCGGTATGGTAGGAATAAAGCTTCCTTTAGTGTTTGGTTTTTTAAAATAGTAAATAGTGTAAGGTACAAAAGTGCTGCATTGTATACACATTGACATATACATTATATGCATACACCTGAAATCACAGTGTAGAGTGCATTATCAAACACAACACAAATCATTCTTCTTTGTGATTTCCTCTAATCTTGAGATTTTCTACATTTTAAACAAATATGTGTAGTACAAATGCTTTCAGGACCAGAAAAACCTTCTCCCAGCAACAGTCCTGGAGCAGTGATCAAAAAGAAAAAAAAATGTGATCCCTCAGAGGATTTATCTCATTGGGAAATGTATGTATTAACACTATGAGGAATTATAGATACTGAATTATATGCTTCCAATCAGTGATCAAACAAATGGGAGGAACAAAGTTCCCCCTATTCACCCAACCAGACAGGAGGGAAGACAGCTCCCTACCTGTCTCCAGTTAAATTGAACAAAGTGTAATCAGAAAGCATGGGAGCGCCATTTACATAGGAATCAGCAGGGGGATGGGAAGCCCAGGAAGGAGAAAAAAGGCCATTGAACTTTGGAAGACATAGGTTTAAGTGATACCAAGTATGAGGAATAAAAACAAAGGGTTACAAACAAAAATAAAATGACACTTCTAAGACTAAAACTTATATTCAGTAAATTACAATCTTTGACTAAGCAGGTTTCTAACCTATATTCAGTTTCCAGAGACTTCAGCCCCTGGCCTGAAGGGCCCAGCATTTTGTGATTTCAAGAGCTCTGGCCTCTTGAATCCCCCAAGTGATGGACAACTCAAACATCTTTTGCCTCATCACATCACCCCAAAGTTCATTGTTTCTGTTATTAAAAACGAGGAGTCCAGTGGCACCTTAAAGACTAACCAATTTATTTGGGCACAAGCTTTTGTGGGTAAAAAACCCACTTCTTCAGATGCTTCCTGTTGACTTCCCACCCCCATGCTGGTTTGTATGAAAATAGGGTGTCCATTGTTTTGATTTCATAATGCTTAATTTACCTTGGAGCCAAGTAGACAGGTACATTCCCTCCTGTCTGAGGGCAAACCTGTTTCTCCCTGGTTTTGGTCTCAGACTTTGAAGCATATCATCAATAATTCCTCATGTAGTGTTCATGCATGCATTTTGAAATGCTACCACCACCAATGCATTACAGGCTTTAATCTTACTCTACCTTAAAAGTATATTACACACAGTTGATTCAATTGTTTATCATTTGACATTCAGAGTCCCTGTAGACCGGTCAACCTTTGAAATGTATCCAGATAAAATTTCTCTCTCCTGCTTGGGTGTAAACGCCATGCTGTCTTCTCCTGCTTGTTAGATCAATGTTTTTGTTTGCCTAATATGTAAATGTACCTTCATCTTCTCTGCTTGATGACCAGGCTGGTCAAACACACAAATACACATTCCTTTGTCTAAGGACATCTTCACTTTTGCCTTGGTTGCAAAACAGATTTTAAGACCATAATTTTAGCACACATTTATAACTTACATACACCATACATATATCATGCAAGATTAATAATACTCAGTTACTACTTTTCCACTGACAAAAGGTAGCATGTAACTATATCATGACAATAGTGTATTAAACGTGGTTAGTATGTTAGACTTGACAAGAGTTGCTGACAGAGTGTTGAACTACCACTGGGTCTCTGTCACAGCAGGACAGGAGTAGTTTGCTTTTGGGTAAATTCCTCCTCTTTTCATCATTAGTCTCCATCTCTTTTCTGGAGATACGTATATACTCACTTTACATTGCTTCCACACAGCCATATGCTTGCTCAGACTTGGCACAGAACTTCCATGATATTAAAGTAGAGATGAGGAATGAAGGCGAATATGAGAGCTGTCAAAGGGACTTATTGTTCTAATGGCCAAATTTGTCATGGTAATTTACAGGATATCAAGGGTTGAGGTAAGAAGCTCATTTGCATACATTCCTCACACACAAAACACACATCCTGCGGCAAAAATGGACCTAAATTATGCAAACCCTAAAAGACCGGTATAACCAGGGTCCTAAGGGGACAGACTGAGGTTACTCAATTAGGGCAAACTGCAAAGAATGGGGCAGACAATCCACAAAGCAGATGGATATTCCAATATTTAAGATTTACCAAGACAGTATAAAACAGCTTCTACAACCTTCCTGGTTGCATAAAAGCCAAAATGCAATTCCCTTATAGCAACCCAGACTTCCACCCAGACACCCAAGTCAGATATGAGGAGGATTATTAAAAATCTTATTATATAAGAAAGTTCTACCAATCTCAAAGGATTGGACACATTACCTCCCAGATTAATGAATGTTTCAGATCTTACCCAAATACACGCGTACAGCCAATTCTTATTAACTAAACTAAAATTTATTTAAAAAAAAATAGAGAGTATTGGTTAAAAGATCAGTATACATACAGACACGAGTACAGTTCTGAGAACAGATCCATGGTAGAGATGACGAGCATTGGAGTTACAAAGAGTACTTAGAATTAGTCAATAGATTCAGTTCAATGTTCATATTCAGGATGATCCAGATGGGACTAGAGATCTCAGTCTTACAACTTAAACTTCCCCTGTATAAAGCATATCAGATAAAGGATCAGACCCAAGAGACCTTTATACAGTTCCAGGCCTTCTCTTGAGAGCACAGAGTCCTTAGGTGAAAAATAGGCAATCATCAAGACTTTGAAGTAGACCTATTTCCTAAGCACCACTGGTAATTAGCTACACGGATTAACATAAGGCAATTGCTTGTTTTCCACAATTCGCAAGTGACTTGCTATATGCTTTAAAGAGAAATCAATACAGTGATATCACTATGCTTACAGTTAACATTTAAATGTTAAGATCTCTTTTTGATCTCTGAATTAGCAGAATACAGCATAGACAGGAACTGTTTCATTACATTGTTAACCTCTAACAATATATATGTACAGGTTTCAGAGTAGCAGCTGTGTTAGTCTGTATCTGCAAAAAGAACATGAGTACTTGTGGCACCTTAGAGACTAACAAATTTATTTCAGCATAAGCTTTCGTGGGCTACAGCTCACTTCTTCGGATGCATAGAATGGAACACACAGAAAGAAGATATTTATACATACTGAGAACATGAAAAGGTGGAAGTAGCCATGCCAACTATAAGAGGACAATCAACTGAGATGAGCTATTATCAGGAGAAAAAACAACCTTTGAAGTGATAATCAAGATGACCCATAGGAGAGGTGTGTGTGTGTGTGTCTGTGTCTGTAAGTAAAAAAAAAAAAAAAAAAAAAAAAAAACACACACACACAAATTATCTACCAATATGTCCATAAAAGCTGAATTTGGGTCATTTATCCTGCAGGATGCTTAACCCTTTCTGGCCACATGTCACAACTGGGCAAGAACACTGAAAGGAAAATAAAAATTAGGCTAAGATATTAAAAAATGAGCGCCTAAGGTTAGGCTCCTAAATTCATATTGAGGCACTTATGACCATAACCTGTTTTTCAGACATGCCAAACACCCAGAATCTACCATTGATTTTAATGGATGCTCAGCATGTCAGGCACTTACTCGGGCACCTAAGTATGGATTTAGAAGTCTGACTTTAGGTACGTAAGTTTAAAAATTATGGTCTTAATGTCTAATTTCAGGTGAGAGAACAGATTTTATTATCCAATACCCTAATCACAGAAGCTCCTTTTCCTGAAGGAAGACAGGACAGCAGTTAGCAGAAGTTCTCCAAGAATCCCATCAGTCTTGACAAACTAGTTTTAGGAAAATGGTAACAAGCTCTTCTGTCACTATCAGAGTGGAACAGTGCACGGTAAGACTCATTTCACCATTAAAATGCCTTACCTCAGGACAGTGGTTTTCACATTCTCTGGTCTGTGGAACAAAGAAGGGTTCACAGACCTTTCTGGTACATGAACAAGTCAATGGGAGGAGAAGAAGAGTGCCCTTTATCAAGTGGCCTACAAACTAATGAAGTTGGAGAACCATTATTTTAGATGATCCCTCTACATTTCTCTCTCTCTCTTTTTAAAAATATAGACAGAAAAAAGTCCAAAGTGAATAAAACCTCACAAGTTAAAGAAAATTAAATTTTAAACAATTTTTATTGTCTAAAACAAAAAGTCTACAAAATAAATGGTTAAATTAAATCAGTTAAGGAAAGATATACACACACATTTTCAACAAATAGAGAAGGCCTCTGCACTTGGGATGTTTTTTGAGGCTGCTTTCTCTGGTCACTATCAAACTGACATCAGTTTTTCCAACAACTGAGGTAAGCCTGCTTCAGTAACTAATCTTTAAATGTAAATAGGATTCTCTCCAAGGGCAGTCACTTTAATCATTAAGGCTACGATCTTCTCTCATGGAACCACATTGATGGTTCTGGTAGATCAGACTAAAGGATTAAGCCTAGCTCCATCACTATCTTTTTCTTGAGGTGAAACAATAGGTTGATATGTGAGCCAAATTCAGCATATGACTTACAAAAAAATACATTGCTAAACACTGCCCCCCCCCAAAAGCAACAAACAAAAAAACCCTATAAACCAAACCAAACGCTCTTGCAAATGCACATGTAATTCTCAAGGACTTTTATGGAAGTGAGGTATACAGAGAAACACATACTCCACTTGCTTTTTTAAAATACAGAACTCCAGTCACAGACTTCACCGTGTTTTTCCCCTTTGAGTGCTTATAGAACACAACCTATTATAAATAAAAATAGATAATGGTTTGTTTTCTATGAGCACTCAAAGACATTACTTGCAGAGTCCCACTGATTAGCAAGAAACCATCACTGAACATTTTTGGCAGCAAGCATGGTAAAATGAGGTCATTGCTACTAAGTGTTGCCAGTGCTTGATCAGTCCATTCATTTCTAAATGGCAGTTCATAGATAATACAATGCACCAATTTTCAAAATTAAAAAGAGTCCTTTGAGTCAGTAAATGATTTGCATTCACAAATATACCCTATGCTTGATCTCCCATCTATTCTCTTAACATTCAGTATTGGCAAAACTTCAGCAAGTGGTAGTAACCATTAGACAAGAACATCTCACCTTGCCAGCTTGTGCCATTGTACCAATGGCCAGTAATAATTACAGGAAATTCTGCAAAAACCCTATATTGTCACTGTTACCAGGCAGTACATCTGCACATTACTGTATTTCTATCAATTAGTCTACAAGTAAATTTTTTTAAAAGTGGCTTTAAATAAAAGAAGACAGCTCTCTAACAACTCCAAGACAAGAGGAGAATGAAGATTTTCTAGTAGAACTGTATGCAGTTTGACACTTTCAGATTTTGAAAACAGATCAGTTATCTAAAGGAAACTGAGCCTGAGTTTCCTCCAAATGAAAGCGGTTTCTAATTAGCTTCAGAGCGAGGTCTGAATAAGAATCTGTCTAATCTACATAGAAGCCCTCTGAGATTGGTTGCATCTCTTTCTCTTTATCTTTATGAAGGGAGTACAACACACACTGAATTACCTATAAAAATATTGTCAGTTAATGCATCCTATTACACTTTAAAAAGTTAAAAATTCGGCTTTCAGCATCTGATGGATTTTTTCCTCCTAATCATGCTGTAAGAATAGATAAATCCTTTTTTCACTCCAAATGTACGCTTGTGAATCATTAGCTTAAAAAAAAATAGGTAAAGTATCATCATAGTCATTGCCTATGAATTTACTCATTTATATTTTCCATAAACCTAACTAAAGAAAAAAGATTAACTCAGGCTACGTCTTCACTATATCGGCAGGTAGCAATTGATTGCTCGGGGATCGATATATCGTGTCTCATCTAGACGTGATATATCGATCCCCAAACACGCTTATATTGATTCCGGAACTCCACCAACCTGAATGGAGTTGCGGAATCGACAGGGGGAGCCGCGGACATCGATTCCGCGCCGTGAGGACGGTGAGTAATTCTCTCTTAGATACTTCGACTTCAGCTACGTTATTCACGTAGCTGAAGTTGCGTACCTAAGATTGATTTCCCCCCGTAGTGTAGACCAGCCCTGAATAAGACCTTCTCCTTTAATAAGACCAGGATATTCTGACTATTTAAGGCACATCATGTAAACTGTTGTTGCTGACAGAATTCACCACATGATAATCAGCATCAGGAATGTCAAAAGGCTTAAGAGTTATAATATAATTTTTCAGCCTTGATTTTGCAGGTAATTTGATTTTTATTAAATTCATGTGGATGCAGTGAATACTATGAAAAGCATGTGTGCGTGTGTTTGTTGTGAGACAAATTTAATACAAATAAATAAAACTGTTTTAAGCTCTGTTGTACACTGAAAGAGAGGATATTTACAAAATAGGAAGGGAATCTTTGGCAAGCTACTGAGGGCTAAATAAAAACTGAAAAGGATATTTGTTATTGTCTGGGAGGGAAGCTTAACTAGACAGGGCCTCTCTGCTGAAGAATGAAATAATGATTTTGTTAATTAATAATATTATAGCCATAGGTATCAGAGCTGTAGCATTAGCCTCTAGCAAATAAACAGAAAACACAACAGGAAGAAAAACAGCACACAATGCTCCACGTTGCATGCCTTTTTCCCCCACACTGGCAGAGGCTACAAAGGAGGCAAGAACAGCCCTGGCAGATTCCCCCATCAGAGGATGGAGAAGCTGGTTTTCCTGAATGGATTTATACTGTAAATCCCCCACTTCCCCTTCCAAACACACACCTTTACAGCCCCTGCCATGTGGGGAAGGCCGATATCTCAGAGTGGGCCAGGAGCATAGCTGCAGCACATTGCACTCTGGCTATTTGGTGATGGCATAAAGGCCCGTAGAGGGGGGTTACAAATTCAGAGAAGCTGAAGGATACTTTAAGTTGCTCCAAGAGCAAGCCTTCCACTTGCTACAACCAACCTGGTCCTACACTCAGCACAGAACTGGAAAAAAATCTGACACAGTCTCTTCAATGCATGCGACTTTCAGCACAAAGTACTTCTGCTCTGGCCAGCTTACAGAAAGGAGGTTCCAAAAGAAAAGGCTCACATCAGCCATGGGGTATTACAATAAAGGGAAAGATACACAGTCTTAACTTAGGAGTGGCTAAAGCAGTCAATTCCCCAAGTTCTTCATGTATTTTTGTTTGGGGTTTGGTCTGGGGGCCTTACAGTGCTGCCAACTCTCCTGATTTTTTTCACTTCCAGCCCCCTTTGAGAATTTCAAGCCAGGGGGATAAAATCCCTAATTGTCTGCCTTCCCCAGTGCCAACCTCCTGGAAAAGAGCAGTTAATGAGCGCTGCTGGAGGAAGCAGGCAGAGCTCTCTCTCACCACCTGACACCATTCTTACAGGAGGGGAAAGGGGACCAGAGAGAGCCCAGCGGCTCAGGGTTGCCTTGCTCCCTCCTCCCCTCCTGTGAGCAATGTGTCCGTTATTCTCTGCTTCCTCCTCCCTGCAATAGCTGGCCTGGGAACGGGGAGAGGAAGGTGAAGGATTCCTGGAACTACAGGAGAATCAGGGGGCAAGACTGGGAAGTGTCAGAAATGATGGGAGGAGACAGAATTGATAAAAATGGGGGAGACATGTGGGGGCAAGAATTCCTGCAGCATGGGCCAAAATAAAGTTATTCTATACATTGGGAAAAGTTGGCAACACATTGTCTCTCACACTATGGGGTGGGCTGTGCCAGGAGGAGCTTAAAAATTAAATCAGACCAATACAGCCTTGTTAATATATAGATATATTTTCAGATCTGTTTTATGATTTTTGAACCTCTGGGGTTAGAAATACTGCTTCTAGAATTAGGAGGAGAATACCCGCTTCCTTAAGAGCCCTCAGCTACTTGCCTTCCCTGCTAATACATCTGCCTCAATAAAAAAAGGCAGGTTCCCACCTGTGCTCAGCCAGCAGAGTGAGCAGCTTTTCTGGGTGGGGCAGGCCATTTAGCTAGTACCCTTTCGAAGGAAGCCAACTCTTTACTGCCTGACTGAGCATTGGGTATACATATCCCCATCGGCAATACACCTTATGGCTCTTGCAGCTTCCATCATGTATCAGGAGCATACTATGGGAAAAATCTGCTAGTCACTAGGGTTAGCAAACTTATGGTCCATGGGCAAAAGGTGGCCCTATTCTCAGCACTCTTCTGTGCTCACTGAGCAATGGAAGTGAAAATCTATCATCATCTCTGGTAGCTTTCACTTTAATTTACTCTGCTCATTTCCTTTGTCATCTGAGTACATGTACAGGCATGCACAGCAGGATACAAAGTAAAACTAGCTAAAAAATCCTAGTTTCACTTTGAAGTCCTCCCAGCTGTATATCAGACAGGAAAGGTGTCAGAACAGACAGTGCAACATGGGGTGGGGAACAAAAAGGAAAAGTGGAAACAGGAATCAGGGTAGGAAGAGGAGGGTGGACAAGACTGGCTAAGAGACCCTGGAGTGTGGAATCAAAGGGGAGGAGGAAAAATTAGACCAGAGAGTAAATGGATGTGGAAAGGAGAACAAACAGGTCAGGAAGAGGATTCTGCTCTCACCTGATAAAAAGAAAAAGACTTAATTTTGAACATACATGAAGGATATGACAAATCAGTAAATGTTTGTGAGGAAAATGTTTTGTTGTAGTAAAGGCAGCAGTGGAACCTATTGAAAATGTAATTTGATCCTTATCTCAAAATGATTTAGATACTCCTGCACTAGCAGAACTGATTCCTGTAAGCTACGGTGAATTAGCTGAAAGAGAGAGCCTGGCATGTACTCCTCTATAAGCAGGAGGGCCCTGCCTCTGGAACTGGTGCAGCTCTGCTATATAGAGATAGGAGGCAGGATACCAGCACAGGAATACATATCCCTGTGACCATGTGCCATAGAACTGACTTCAGGGTAGGGTGACCAGATGAGATGAAGAAAATATCGGGACACACTGGGGGGAGGGGTGATCCCCAGGCAGAGGGGAGCGGAACAAAAACAAAAACAAAAAAAACACAAACCATGTTCTGTTCCTTGGTAAATCCAACCAGACAAATTTAGCCATTCACTGGTTGATGGGCCATTGAAGGCAATCAGCTCTCCAGAAAGCCCTCCCTCAGCCAGCGTGGAGCCAATGCCTACCCCCAATGATTCAGCAAAACATGTAAGGACACGTGATCTAAGACTCCATCTTTTGCCAATAAATGTCCATGCACACGAACTGAGGTATAAAAGTGGAAGCTGTGTCATCACATGTCTTCATGCCTGCTTCTCATTTCTGGACTGTGATTTTCTAAGGAACCTTTGGGGAAGAGGGGTGTCATTCAGTCCTTTGTTCAATCTGCTTGCGTGAACCAGAGAGACTTACTACAAGCTAGCAGATTTAACATCACTGCTATTATCCTGACCTGCAAGCTCTGAAATCAATTGTAATAGATACGATTATTCTTTTTTATTATTAAACCTTTAGTTTAATTCTACTAAAGGAATTGGCTACAGTGTGCTATTTGGTAAGATCTAAGTATACATACTGACCTGGGATCCTTCGGGATCAGAAGAACCTGATACATGAACAATATGGTTTTTAGAAACCTCTCATCATTAAGACCAAATGTCTGGGTGGTGATAGGGGCTGGATTGCATAAGGAGGAAACTGTGTTGGGCTTTTTGTTAACCAGCGTGTGCGCGTGGGAGGAAAACAGGAGCTCATTTTTATTACTGGCTCGATGAACTCTAATGTTAGAATAACCATCAGTTTTGGGATACGACTGCCCTGTGTTTTTGTCAGTCTGCCCTGAGTCTGGCATTCTCAGCTGTGACCCACACCAGACATGGTCCACAGCCCCAACTATCTGATCTGTGCAAAAACTCTCTATTTGCATACACAAGATACTGAAAATTCAGGCTCAAAGCTCACCATCAAAGTTGGGAAACTCAAACTTGCCCTGCCCACTCCATCTATATTTGTTTTGCAAAGTCCTTATGTGTTATTCTATAAGCTTTTCAAAAGCAAAGCGAGCTTTTCAGTACTTCCCTCACCTCTACCACCATAAACCCCAAACCTCTCTGCAACCAGTCCGCTATGGATGAGCAACCTTACCCCAACAAAACCCACAGGTGTGGACTCCGTGGGCACACTCATGGAAAAAAGTTAGTGGGTGCTTAGCACTTACCAGCAGCCAAGCTTCCCCTCCCCCCCACCCAGCTCCAGTGCTTCCTGCCCATCAGTGTCTCCACTGATCAACTCTCTCCATCCCTCCCAGCGCCTCCAACATGCTGTGATCAGCTGTTCCACAGGGTGCAGTAGGTGCTGGGATGGGAAGGAGTGGGGATAGGACACTTGGAGGAGGGGGCAGAAAGTGGTGGGGCAAGGATGGGTCTGGGGGCTGAGCACCGCCTGGGTCAATTGGAAGCCAAAACCAATGCGCGCATAAAGATAAAGAAGAGACAGAAGCCACTTCTGTAACATGTTTTGCTAAAGCCTTTATCATGAACATCCCAAGGTTTCACACCCTTTCCTTCTCCCCACCTGTGTGATCACACACAAAAAATAGTTAAAAAGAAAGAAGAGATGAAAGTTTGTCTACATTCTTCTTTCTCCTAGCAGTTGTGCAAATTTAGCCTTCCACTTTAATAATGGAATTATGCCTTACTTTCCAGAGTTAGCTTCTCACTCATGAGGCCATCAGCACTTGCAACTACAGATGAGGACACAGACCTATTACTTGTGGGAGAAGACTGGCTGTCTTGGGTAGGATAGTCATGAATAACGCCTATGTGAGCCAAACAGACAAGTCTAAATATCTGAGCACAGACCAGGAGTCTGGAATGTTTTATGATCAGCACTGACATTTACTTCCTTTGCAACCTTAAGCAAGTTGCAACTTTTCTGCCTGAATTTCCTCATCTGTAAAACAGAAATTATTCCAACACAGGTGCTGCAAGGAACAGCTAGTTAATGTTTGGAAAATGTTTCAAAAGATATAGAAGTGCAATAAGCCATCATCATCACTGTCTGTTTGGAATATCAAAAATATATTTACATGAGACCTTTAGTTTCTCTAAAAGCAAAGTTAAAACAATCTGAAAACATTAAATTCACTGACGGCGATTCTGGACTGCAACTTAGAACCTTAGAATTATGATTACATTTGCTGAATACTCTTGAAAATGTTCATGTATAATGAGCAAGGCTCAGAAGCAATCAGGTCAAGTGACTTGACTTTGACTTTGTGTATGAGTGAGAGAGAGATGTACACACACGTTTTAACCTGCCAGTTTTCCCCTTTGTAGATTTGCAAACATTTCTGCTCCCTACCCCTTGTATTTCTTATAATGCTGTAGCCAATTTGACTATTTTATTTGCTTCTTGTGTGGTGCACAAACATCAACGAAGAGAGCAATACTCAAGTAATGGAATGTATCCGTTAAGCATTTCAAAGGAGCAGAAGAGTTTTTAATTGTTGTTCATCCAAGAAAAACTTGTGGCTATTATTTTATTACTTATTTTCTTAAAAATATTATTAGTATTTATCATATACGGAACATTTTGTATCCAATTGTTATAATTTAAAGGAATGTCGTTTTGGGGTCCAAATTTATTTTACAGTATCCCGGGGACAGGAGGGCGGCTTGTAGGGGAAAGTAATCTACACTGTTTATAAGTAATTGCATTGTTTCTAGAGTCTACTTTATTTGACACAAATATCACTGGCAGAGATAAAACAGTTTCCTCCATCCTCCAAAAAAAGAGACCCACTTAAGTTTCAAAATATATTTTGCTAAAAACTAAGGACAAACTAACCTTGTTCAAGCCTACTGATGTCATTGAAACAACAAAGGTTTGAATCAGGACACTATTTAGCCTTTAATTAAAACTATATTTTAAGATACTTTTGCACTATATTCTTAGCATTCAGATGAATAAATCCATCCTGTTTAAAATCACTTCCTCCTGTGCAGAAAAGTTTAGCTAGCTATAATTTATAACATTAAAAGCTTATGTTTACAAAAAGATCAGTTTACTAAATAGTTTGGTAATTAGCAGCCTTCTCTGAGAATCAGGCCTTAAGTTCTAAATATACAGAAAATAATGATCAGTTAACAGTTGTTGCTGAATTCATGTTGGTTGCAAAAGTTCTATAATAATGACTCTTTCAGTAGCTAATTACAGGCAGCCTGCAAAGGCAACACAATTTTGAGCATTTCGTCAAAAGGCTTATTTAAAAAAAAATTTAGTGCACAGATTTAAAGGTGGTGAACTTTCCACATGCTTCTATTCATTTCCCTGTACACCAACTTTGCTGATGTATGCACATCTCCAGCTTTAGTGTGTTTATTTATAATGAATGTGATTAAATCAGATAAGACTATTTTCAGTTTCACCAACAAAAATATTCTTTAGAAAAGAAAATCACTAATTTTTACCCTTATCTAAAAGTTAGTAGCATACTGAGTAACCTGGTTGAGAGAAATACATAAGCTATAATGAGGGCACACAGACACAAACCACTTTCTTCCCGCTAATATATTTTTCCTTTTCTTCTGAATTTAGGGTGAAATCCTGAAAACCCACACAGCACTCCAGACAGGCTCATAAGTCCCAAAATGCAAGAGAAATATTGAATTTTCTGCACAGGAACCAGATTACAGGGAGCCTATGGAAATGGCAACAACAATCCCTGCATACTGTGAAAGCATTTTTAGTGGTGGTTCTCTGGACTGAACTATGAGAAAGAGGCTGTGGGGGACAACTGTGTGAACCCACCATTCCAGAAGGCCACTTGGGCAGCAGGCTGGAGAGAAGTGAAAATGCCTGTACTGATACTCCAGCCAAGATCTAGGAATGGTGGTCATGAAATACTGCACACATCCTGATATACTATCTCTGGTTTGGACTAAGATGAGGGAGAACATTTTCCCATCCCTGCTAGAGGTCCCCCATGCAAATATCATTTACATCATTTACTAGGATTTCTATGAAGGACCAAAATATCATCCTTAGTTGCAGTATGTACTTGATCATGTACAAATTACCAAGTACTGCTATAAAGTAGAACTGGCATGGACGAAATATTTTGGAATTTGTTTTAAGAGGTTCCTCATGTTTAATTTTATGAGCCACGTAAGTGTGTTGTACAGATTTCATTGTTATTATTTGATAGTAAAGTGATTAATCTTCAGATGAACATCCAGTTTCAAAAGCTGTTTACAGTGTCTTCCCACAACACCCAATAATCTACTAAATATAAAGAGGAAAATATATACATGTTCTAATAATGTTGTCTTGTGGTAAAGTAACAATCCATTGTTACTTTTGTTTGGTGAAAGATTCAGCACTTCATGGTAACTTGTATAGTATATTGTAGGTCCAGATAACATTTAACGTCGTGTCACTTCTATCAAATTCAAAGAACTACAGTAGTAAATCTACAATAGGGAACCATCCTACACTGGCAGGAAAATGGACTACAGAAATTAGGGATGGAATATGCCTGTGATTCTATAAAGTAATAATTTATTTGGACAACTTTAACAATGTTTATTCTAATGGTTTCTGAGGTTAAAGTACCCATGCTGTAGACCTTAGCACCACAAAAGAACAAAGATCATTTTCTTTTACCTTTCATTTATTAGTGCACAGTGGCACACCCACAAAGTACTAGGCAAATACTTTGGTTTGGAGTTTCCACTAGGGCTTGGAGAGGAAAAGAGCAGAAGACTGATATGAAGACTGGCTTCACTGAAAACAAACCATCTTGTCATTCTAGGTCACTGCTTTACTCCTTCTGTTTCAGTTTGTTCCTGCAGGTTTCCATTAAACCGGTATATCATCCAACTTCAGCAGGGAGACAGGGCAAGGAGAAACTGACAGTTTCCTCCAACATGGATGTTAACAATACTATTCTGCAGGTCAGCCAGCAGAGGACACTTCGGCGTACTGTAAGAAGGGTGACTCAGAACAAGCACACCATATCTCTGATTCCAGGGATCCATGCCGTGGAGCAGTGCCCATGTTTTACTTCAGGAATTGAGTATACCACTTCAGGAAAGCTATAACTGCTGAGGGAAAAATGTGCTTTAATGTAGAGCTTGTAAAGTTTACCAGACACTTACTAGTCAAGGCTGAGACCAAAGAGGGGACCTCCCCACAAATCAGAATTGCAGGACAACGCCATGGTGCGAAGCCCACCTTCCCCCTCTCCTGACTGCCAGGAGGAAGGGGAATTGCAGAGTTCCCATCAGGCTTCATTGAGAGACCTCTTTGGTACTGACCTTCACTAGTAGGTGTTTAGAGGATGGCAGTTCCCTTCCTGGCTGCTGGAGGAGGTGGGGTGGAGGGAAGCTTTATTCTCCCCAATTTTGGGTGCTGGGATAGAGCACGCTACTTTTTCTCCACACTTCACTTCTGGTTACTGGGAAAAGAAGGCACCCCTTTCAACACCAGTCCACGCCTTTCCTGAGCTTGGGTCCTGGTACCTCCTTCTCTACCCCCACAATAAGGAGAATTATTGATAGTTGAGCGCTCCGTTTTTTTCATTCTGGGTGAGCAGAGAGTGTAGTGCAGCGCCAATCACAGGAGCACTACCAGTTGTCTCCTGCAATTTATTCTCCATCCCAGCCTATGTGCTTCTGGCAGAGAAATGGGAGGGAAGTGCCTATTAATGAACCCTAGCAGCACGAGAGCACAGCACCTCCGGGCTACATTCAATAGTTCACTATCTGGATTTCACTTTCATAAGAATACAAATATATATTTTTCAAAAGTGGCTCAAATGTTGGATTTCATCATCTCAGTTATCAGATCCACAGACAGCACGTAAAAGTTAGAGTAGCACAGAGTGCTCCTAAGAAAATGAATTACAATTCTTCTTGGGTTGTGGCTCCATTAAGATCCCACATACCATACAAAACATCTAAAAGTGCCACTGGACCCAACTGACAGAAGTCTTGGAGTAGCTCTCAGATCAAACTAGACATCTAGTTGTCTCTGTCTGTGCTACCAAATAAGCTGCTTGTTTATTTTCATCTTTAAAACAACTCAACCAGGAAAGCAGTATCCACATTCTCAGAGGGTCAAAATAAGGTTGAACAAAAAGCCTGACCATCTTCACATTTCGGAAGAGGAGTGATTCTGAGTGACTCATTTCATTTTCTAATGACCCCACTTGTCCTTCACAAGTATAAAATACAGTAAGATTTAACAGGCTGCATAACAAACATCTGTAGACTTATTTTTGTCACCTCAGCATCATAAGGAGCACTCAACTGTCAATTCTTTCTGAATGTGACACTGCATACAAAATGGACACTTTCCTCATACATTTTCAAGAGTCAGACTTATTACTTAGCAAAAATCCTGCGCAAGAGAGGAGAATGAACATTTAAAATGAAAAATTAAGGCACATTGATTAAAGAAGAAATACGCAGCACAACTTAGTTTGCTCAAAGAAGGTACTTCATAGGGAAGACGGAAATTGTGATCTATGCAAGTCAAAGAACAAATGCTAATACGCAGATTTCAAAACATGATGAAAACGGGGAAATGGAAAAGAAATTTCTTCACATCCACTGCTTGCTTGCGCGCACGCGCGTATATATAATTTTACACACACACACCCCTCTACCTCAATATAACGCTGTCCTTGGGAGCCAAAATATCTTACCGAGTTATATCGAACTTGATTTGATTCACTGGGGCACGCAGCCCCACCCTCCTGGAGAGCTGCTTTACCGTGTTATATCCGAATTTGTGTTATATCAGGTGGCATACTATCAGGGTATAGGTGTATATATAAGAAAAATAGATATTTACTGACAAAAATGGTTTTCTAAATCTTCACGTTTGGTGTTCTTTGCATGTCAGGTAACTAGTATTGCTTTGTGTACAACAAGAGAACAAACATTCCCTCAATAACTCATGAATAAACAGTTTTGTTCAAAGAAAATCTGGTTGACTATATTAAAAACAAACATTACACACAACCCTCATTGCATAATATGACTATGCTCTAGGAAACTAACCAGGTCATCTCTAATAACTTAACTTTGATACTCAATTCTGTAGCCTCTGCTCATGCCAGCATGAATAAGGGTTGAGGTATTAACTCAACCTTATAGCATATGCCTAGACTCTACTGTAATTCAGTGTGGGAGCTAGCTGAAACCTGGCTATGCAAGGCTCTGATTAAAAGATAAAATTATTAATATTAAACATTTTTGTCACGGCACTTCATGCAACATGAAAAATAAATTTGTACAGTACTCAGCACAACAGGCTACCTCTCTGCCTTCCTTCATCTGAGTGCGGAGGGTCCTATCTGCAGGGAAACCTGCATGGTTCTTTTTGCAGGGAGAAAAGGATCTATGAAGCTTGAATATTAGGAGATGCGTGCTCAGCTGAACAAGCTTTTAGGTGGGCATTGTTTAGTGGCATTAGCTCCAACGGCCATTCCCCTGAACAGAGAGGAGACTCAGGAACCGCAGTGGCTATTCAAACTGTGCAGTGGTATTGGGCTGATCAGGAAGGCAGGAGCACACTTCCCTGGGGCACCCCATAGTGAACAGCCAGCTTAGTTGGGCAATGCTTCAGAGATGTAATTTCTAGAGCACCAGTATATTTATCACCATTCAAGCAAACTGTGTAAACAGAAAATGAGAGCTTCTTTAATCTAAAACACGAAAGGAAATTTAAGCTAAACTTCAGAGAGTCTTATGGTTAAGTGCAAGTTTAACTTGCATAAGTTCTTATAAAAAAAAGAGTGGAAGGCTCAGACTTGTGTGAATTCCTGTGGGCAGAAACCAATGAGTTACAAAACACTCTAGATATTAACAGCATAAACAAACAAACAATCTTTTTATGAAACTTAAGACCTCGTGAACTTAGTGTCCTCTGGCAATTCAAAACTCAGGACTGGATTTCAGCCTCCTGCCCACAGCCCCCAAATCACTCCACACACTACATCTTCTCTCTAATAATATTTTGGTGTGAGTGGGGGCTTTTTGTTCACCCTTTTCTCAATACATTTGGGAAGACGGTGGCTGGCTGATGTGTTTCCCATACCTGCCTTTTGAACCGGCGAGCCTCTCTCAATCCATGTGAGGTATCTTTAGTAGGAAGGCAAGCTACCAGCTCACCTCAGTGTCCTCCACAAGGACTGAGAAAAACCTCCTCCCAGTCCCGCTGCAATTGAGCCATTAAAGCATTAGACAGAGACACATCATTAGTGCCCTGGCATGCATAAGTGGGTATGTCTACATTTCAAGTTGGGGGGGTCCGATTCCCAGCCCGAGGAGAAATACTGACACTATTTCTCATTGCGCTAGTGCACTAAAATTAGAATCTAGCCATAGCAACATGAGTTGCGGCATGGACTAGAGGCCCTGAGTGAGTGCTGACCCTAGACACATACCCAGGGCAGTTAACTTCTGCTGCTGCTGCTCATGCTGCCATGGCTAGCATGGGTATGTCTCTTCAAGCTGGGAATTACACCTCCAGCTCGAAGTGCAGAAGTACCCACGGTGCTAAGGCATTGCAGCCAAGTGAACAGTACCAGTCCCTCCTAGAAAATGGCTTATGGGAAGCAGGCACTTGTCCCCTAAAAAGACCCTTAATCTAGATCAGGGGTCAGCAACCTTTCAGAAGTGGTGTGCCGAGTCTTCATTTATTCACTCTGATTTAAGGTTTCGCATGCCAGTAATACATTTTAACATTTTTAGAAGGTCTCTTTCTCTAAGTCTATAATATGTAACTAAAACTATTGTATGTAAAATAAGGTTTTTAAAATGTTTAAGAAGCTTCATTTAAAATTAAATTAAAACGCACAGCCTCATGGACCAGTGGCCAGGACCCAGGCAGCGTCAGTGCCACTGAAAATCAGCTTGTGTGCCGCCTTCAGCACCCGTGCCATAGGTTGCCTATCCCTGGTCTAAATGTTGAAGGAGAAATAGTATAGTGGACCTAACCTGATCAGCCTCCCAAAGGAGCAGAAAGGGGAAGGGGCTGGCTACTTACCCCTAAAAATCACGGTAAGAGGACAGTAGTACAAGTCACACAGCGAGGTGGTGGGACATGTCCAAGTTCACACAGGTATAGTCTGATCTTGCATCCTTTTAAGTCAGGGACAACACTGCAGCCTTAATTAATGCAGGATCATGTTGCCAAATACAGGTCTAGAACCACAGGTCTTGGCTACACTGGCGCTTTACAGTGCTGCAACTTTCTCACTCAGGGGTATGAAAAAAAAAACACACTCCTGAGCGCAGCAAGTTACAGTGCTGCAAAGCGCCAGTGTAAGCGTGGCTCCCAGCGCTGTAGGCTAATCCCCACGAGGAGGTGGGGTACCTGCAGCGCTGGGAGAGCTCCCTCCCACACTTGCTGTCATAAACAGAGAGTTTAGGGTTAATGTTTCCTTTACCTGTAAGGGGTTAACAAACAGTGAAACCGGGAACACCTGACCAGAGGACCAATCAGGAGACAAGATACTTTCAAATCTCGATGGAGGGATGTCTTTGTTTGTGTGTTCTTTTCTTTGTCTGTTATCTCTGGGATTTGAGAGTGACCGGACGTATTACAGGCTCTCTAATTTTCTATTCAAGTAGTAAGTGCAAGTAGAAAGGCGGTTTAGTCTTTTTAATTGTATTTCTTTATTTGCAAATGTGTATCTGGCTGGTAGAGTTTTAATGTGTATTTGGCTGGAGGTATTTTAAATTGTATTTCTGCTGGAGGAAGCTTCTCTCTAGTTTCTATAAGCTGAAAGACCCTGTAATATTCCATCTTGAATTTACAGTGATTATCTTTACTCTTTTTTTCTTTTATTAAAAGTTTTTCTGTTTTAAAGACCTGATTAATTTTCCCTCTGGTTAAGGCACAAAGGAAATTGAGTCAGTACTCACCAGGAAATTGGTGGGAGAGAAGGGGGGTGGAGGTGGAATTCCTCTATGTTTTAAGATTCAAGAGTTGAATCACAGTGATCGTCCAGGGTAACCAAGGGAGGGGAAGCTTGGGAGAGGCAACCGTAAAGAAAAGGGTTTACTTTCCTTGTGTCAAGATCCAGGGGATCTGGGTCTTGGGGTCCCCAGGGAAGGTTTTGGGGAGACCAGAGTTTATCAGGCACTCCAAGTCCTGATTGGTGGCAGCTATCAGATCTAAGCTGGTAATTAAGCTTAGGGGGATTCATGCTGGTACCCCATCTTTTGGACGCTAAGGTTCAGAGAGGGGAATTACACCATGACACTTGCACTTCAAAGCGTTCCCGCGGCAGCGCTGTATGGCTGCAACTGTAGCCATAACCACAGTCTCCTGATCCCCAGTACTCCAGGCTTTGCTGCCTCCCACTGTAATAGTCCATTACCTCCAATATAATATTCACACAAAATGTGAGGATTTGCAGACTACCACCTCTGAAGAGCACAGCACTTGCCTGCAGATCTTAGACATGGTTTGCTGTTGCATCACAGGCTTCATCCTGCCAGTTACTAAACTGCCCTTGTAGATGTTTCCCTAACCATGTTACTAATACCACTTACGTTTTTAATAAACTGAAGAAATCTAGCTTATTTTGCTTCATTTGTGCTGTTTATTTTTGCCATTTCATTCAGTGAAAAGATCAACAGTTCACTTTTGTTTACAGTTTCTACTAAGTTTCAGCTTTCTGGTTTTGATTCATTAGCACAATGCTACTATGTTTGAGTTGCAAACACTGGATGTAAATATTTCCCCTGCAAATAAGACACTGCTCAAATTTTTTATTTGCAGATTAAAAACAAGATTTAAAATTCAGTTTAGCTTCTGTTTTTACGTTAAAAATTAGCATTGTGTGAAAGCCAGTAAAGAACTCAATAGGAAAGAAACACATTTACCTTAAATATCCTATTAACAGAACAATTAATATTTCTCTTTTATTTTATCTGCAATAGTGATATAAGATTAACTCTGCTACTAGAAAAACTTTATTTGATGTTCCTGTCATTAACCAAGAGACCTAGGTTACATTCCTTTTGTTATGATGTTTTATATGAGCAATCTTCTGATTCTCAGTCAGAATCCAACAAAAAATATCCAAAGGCATCTTTTGTTTGTGACTCAGTCTTTATGAGCTGCAGTTCCTTGAGACCTTGGAAAGAAGTAAATGTATCTTTCTTTTATCATACCAGTATCTGGAAATATAATAAAAACAAAGCTAATCCTGTTCTGCAAGTCACCCCGTTCTTTTCCTGTAATAAAAGAGCAGTTTACATTATAAAGGCCTTCATGCTACAGTCCTTGCACATACTTAACTTCCAGAGAAGTCAACTAACTTTTGTGATCATGAGGATTGCAGGATCAGTTAGTTAAAATGCCAGAAGTCAATCTACACCAGTGTTCCAACAATTGTGAACACCAGTAGCTCTGCACTAGCGGTAGCAATAGTGGCACATTCAGGAAAACAGGCAAGTGCACAAAGGTGAGAGATTTGGGAGACAATTTCAGATGCTATGTAGCAACTACTTGTTGCATAAAAGAGTTTAAGTTATTCATATATCACATACAACTAGTAAAAGCAAAGTGGGCTCACAATAAAACTAGATCTGAAAACTCCAAGCTTCTCATAATTTAAGATCTGTACTGTGTCTCGGGTCCACCTCCAGTTAAAAAAAAACAAAGGCCCTAATCCTTCAAAGTCTTATGCATGTGTGCAACTTTACCTAGCTTGAGTAGTTCCATTGATTTCAAGGGAGCTACTCACAGAGCCAGATTCCCTGTTGGCACAATTCCATTAGTGTTAGGAGTTAAGTGAGCAGAGAATCGGACCCATAGTGCATACCAATGCACATATGCTTAAGATGGCGCCCCAACTGTTACTTACCCAAAACAAAATAAAGAGCCTGCGTAATGGTTGCAGAATTTGGGCCCAAGTGACGTAATAGACAAAAATAAGTACAATGCAAGAACATGGTACTGGAAATCTATTTTATTCACTAAAATAATGAAAATAAGCAATCACCGACTTAGATTTATGTGCACAACACCACCAAGGCTCAGCTTTAATTACAGTTTCCTCTAAATACCTTAAAAGAAAACACTATATCAAATGTTCTTTAATCGTCGTTGCTTCAGACAGAATATAATTCACACTATTAAACACAGTAGACAAACACACATAAAAGATTAAATCTGCAAGGCTGTGAGCGTACTGCAAGGCTTTCTACACCAAATTAAGTAAGGGCATGTCCACACTACCAGCTGGATCAGCAGGCAGCAATCGATCCAGCAGGTATCGATTTATCGTGTCTAATCTAGACACAATAAATTGACCCCCGAGCCCTCTCTCATCCACTCCTCTACTCCAGTGTCATGAAAGGCGCAAGCAGAGTTGACGGGGGAGCGGTAGCAGTTGACTCACCACGATGAAGACACCACAGTAAGTCAATCTACTTCGACTTCGGCTATGTTATTCATGTAGCTGAAGTTGTGTAACTTAGATCGATCCCCCGCCCCCCAGGCGTAGACCAGGGCTAAATCGTGCTCTGACAGTAGAAAATTATATCTGAACAACAGCAATAACTGTAAAACATACATATGTATTCACTAGGTATATCAGGCTTCTCTTGTTAAGATCTTAACAAATTTTACAAAAGTGAGCTAGCATTATTATCCTCATTTAACATAGAAGAAACCAGTTCCAAAGCTAGAGCTCTGATCTCATGCCCATTGATTTCAGTGCAGAAAGATCAGGGCCTAAACAACTTTGCCTGAACTCATAAAAACATAGGAATGGTTAAAAAAAAAATCCCAAACTTCTGCACCCCCAGTCTTTTTTCCATTAGCATTCTTCTTCCTATTTTCCACCGCAGCATTATCACTGGTGCAGCTCCACTAGTGGTACCTACAATAAAAGAAGTGCTGCAGACAGGCTGCTAGCAGCCACCAGCATTTTAACTACTTGACAGTGTAGTTGCAGAGCAGGGCTAGGTAACATGCTGGTTAAAACACCAGCAGTAGGTCTCGGGTTTCCACCATCATTATCAGTAGTGGCCACACTGACAAAAGGCTCCCTAAGCCAGCCTGAGTTTCAGTGCAAGCCAAAGTAGTTTCACCTTCAGAGAATCCGGGCTTGAATATATAGATAAAATAATTACAAAGTGTGAAAGTTAAGGCGGTATTAATGTAAATCAATCTCTAGCGGTAGTGATATAAAAATCAGTCCTGTCATTCCCACAAACATAACCCACCACCTGTTCACCTAAGTAACTGAAGTGCTCCCTTCTCCCCTACCCCACAGCTCGGGGAGTTTGACACACAGGATCGATGTAAGCATGGATCCAGAGTCAGCTCCTTCAGCTGGCCATTTTGGGACTGACCCCACCTGCAATACACAGGGATGAACACTGCGTCACTGCCAAATGCAGAATTTCCTGTTTCCCCCACAGAATTTCTGGATGCCACAAGGGGCCACTGGACTCTGCAAAACTCAGATTGCAGTGAGCAGAGCGCCAAGCCTGGTGGGGCTGGAAGCTTCATGCTCCTCACTCTCCCAGAGATAGGAGAGGGCCTGGGAGACCCAGCCAGCTCTGGTAAAGAGTGAGGAAGGGCTAGGCCACACCACTCCATGCCCCCAGCGGGACAGTAAAAAAAGTTGTGGGGAGTAAAGACTCTGGGACTGCTGGTGTCTGGGCTGGGGGCTGCTCCATGGTTGGGCTCTGTGGGGAGGGGGGTGCTGGTGTCTGGGAGGTGCCCCTTGGCTGGGCTCTATGGGGAGGGGGAATGCTGGTGTCTGTGCTCTGGGAGCCCACACACAGCCCCCCCCAGTACCCTCCAATTGGAACTGGGTTGTTGTAGGGGTTTCTTTAACTCTCTAGTCCTGTAGAAATCTTTTTTGCTGTTGTCTGTATTGACGACATTCTTCTTGACAGGTATTTTGAAATAGATTACCAAAATAATTAAAACTGGACTGATTACATTGTGTTATTTTGACAAATAAAATATGAAGAATTTTGCAGAATTTTTAATTTTTTGGTGCAGAATTCCCCTAGGAGTAACAGATGTATATAAACTTGTTGCTATCGCTTACCTAGTGGGATGCTGGTACAGTATACAACCACCTCCCTTCTCCATTAGCTCTTCCATACAGTACATTTTCCCTGAGCACTACAGAGAATAACTGATGTTTCCTTGAAAAGTGATGCCCATCTTTTGTCAACAGTAGCAATGACTGACTGATCTCCTCTTCCCCTCACAATTCGTATATATAACTGAGAGGGGGAAAAAAGGTACACTAGAAGAACTGAAAAGCAAGCAAAGGAAACCACCCCACTGATTGACGTGGCCACAAAAAAAACCAACCCTCAGTTTTAGGTTTCTGCATTCCTTTATCATGAGTTACCATGGGCTTTGTAACTAGTTTTTTAGACTATGATTGAAGTGATACAGGATGTAAAAAGCAATGCTGAATTACATGAACTCTTTGGAACTAACTTGTAAGTTGGGAGAATCTGGGAAGGATTCCACAGACTTGTGCTAAAAAGATGACTACAGTTAACAATAATTATGCAGATGTTCATGTCTGTTTACTAGTAAATGATTGAGCACTCAGAAAGGTGAGGCAGCTGTTAAAAAAAAAATCTCAGTTCACAAATGCTAGCAACAAAAGATAAGGAGGTCAGATTCTCTGGCAAAGCATGGGTGCTTTGTTCATTACAGCTACACTTTGGCCCTAAACCCATCTTAACAAGTCCATGGAAGATTACTATGCAGTCAGTATTACTCCTGTGATATAGAACTGCTGTAGGGACTCTTACACCACTCCTCTACTCACCACTGAGGAAGCGGGGGTATATAGCAGAGGTGGACAAACTACGGCCTGTGGGACTGTCCCGCCCAGCCCCGGAGCTCTTGGCCCAGGAGACTAGCCCCTGGCCCCTCCCCTGCTGTTCCCCCTCCCTCACAGCCTCACCTTGCTCACTCCACCACCAGCGCAATGCTCTGGGTGGCAGGGCTGTGAGCTCCTGGGACGGCGCAGCTGCAGAGCCCAGCCTGACCCGGTCTCTGTGCTGCGTGGTGGTGGCGGCAGCGTGGCCCGGCTCCAGCCAGGCGGCACGGCTGGAATGCTGCCAGCCACCAGTGCTCCAGGCAGTGTGGTAAGAGGGCAGGGGGGGTTAGGTAGAGGGCAGGGGAGTTTGGGGCAGTGGTCAAGAGGCAGGAGTGTGGATAGGGGTCGAGGCAGTAAGAGGGGGAACATAGGGTTGAAGGGGGGCAGTGGTTCCAGGGGAGCAATCAGGAAGGAGGGGGGGTTGGATGGGGCAGGGAATCCTGAGGCGGTCAGGGAGAAGGGGTGGTTGGATGGGGCAGGGGTACGGGGGGGGCGGTGGCTCAGGAATGAGAGGAGGGGTTGGATGGAGTGGTGAGGGTCCAGGGGCAGTCAGGGGGACAGGGAGCAGGGGTGTGTGGATGGGGCAGGGATCGGGGGTGGGGGGAGGCTTCAGGGAACAGAGGGAGTTGGATGGGGCAGGAGTCCCGGGGGAGGCAGATAGGAGGTGGGGACCAGGCCACGACCCCCTCCCCTAACCAGCCCTCCATACAATTTACAAAACCCAACACGGCCCAAAAAGTTTGCCCACCCCTGGTATATAGGGGCTTGGTAGTGGACAGGAGCATGATTGGGACATCGATCCAAAGGTCTACAAGGTGCATATGTTTTCAGCCCTGTGGAGCGGTTATAGCCTGGAGTCAGTTAAAAGCATATGAAGCAGAAGAAAGCTTGGTACATTGAAATGTTACACAGGCTTTTTTAAGTCAACTGAAAGCCTCAGGGAACGTGTAAGATGTGCTCAGTTGCAACCTTAGTGTGACAGAATTCAGATTTCAAAGACGTCCAACATAATCTAGTACCCACAGATCTTTGTCAGGAGAGGCAAGGAATCATCTCTCTTTCTAAAGAAGATATCATTCCTCAATCACATCTCCGATCACTGGTGTGGTTAAGAATGTCCATCAATGTACATTACCAAACCTGTAGCTAAGATAAGGACTTCCCTTCTCAGAGCTACAAGCTTAATTATTATCTACCATATATAAAAGGAAACATACCAGTCTTCCCAGTGCGCATATATAAAATGCGCTCTATAATCAAAACTGTTAAACTAGGTGTCAGACAGTCTACTACAAGCTAGAGCTGCAAAAGCAATGGAAAAAATATAAATGTACTGTATTTGAAAAATACAAAGTTAGTCAAATTGATTATTCTATAAATAGTATTTGACAAGTTCAGCTGCTAACAAGTAATGAAGCTATTTGAATTCAAGTGGTAGTGACATGTATTTCTGCAGCACAAGAGTCTGAGCTTTACCCTTACTTTCATCATGAGAATAACTCATGGTGGGCTAAATGATAACCATGAAACAAACCCTCTGTGAATATGAATTTGTTCAGTTTGTTTTATTAAAGAGAGAGACTTTATTCCTGGCTGTTTCACTGAGCAAAAGAAGAGGAGGCCTTATAAACACTGAACACATGCACATCACAAAAATCTTACCAAATATTAATCTAGCTAAGCACTCGTAGGATTCCCTTCATTGCAACATGTGAGCACCTTAAAAGTACATCAGACACTAAATAGACTGGACAGTATTTCTCCATGGACAGGTCAAAAGAATTACTATTTGTCTGCGCTTGTTTCCAAAACCCTATGAATTAACTACAGTGCACAACAAAAGACAACATACCAAAAGAATAACCAGTACTTCATTAAATCGTTTTTGGCTAACAATAGAAGAGCTCCTCACATTGCTCTGTGTAAGTAGAAAACTAAAGAATGTGAGTTCTGAACGCAAACAACCTTCACAAGGCATTTCAATTCTGTAAAAGTTACAAGAGCTATCTCAACCTAATTATTCATAGCTCTGAGCTATTGGTCTTTTGATTTCCAGCTTGGGAAAGCCAAATCTTAAGCAAAAAGAAAATGAAGGGAAATGTAAAAAAATAAATCAACTTATTTACACCTACAGGAACAGCATGAATAAAATTTAACACTTGGATTCTGTTAAAAATATCCCTCTGAGTTATGTGGAACTACAATTGCTTTATTATATAGCCCTAAAAGCACTAAAATAGTGTTGCCTTGTCTCTGAATATGTAATATAGATGAAGTTTCTGCTAAATATATGGCATCATCTAAAACTAATTATATTCAAGTCTAAAATCTACATTTTCTTTAAAACTATACAAAACTTCAGTCTTTTAAAAAAAAAAAACTCATAATATTTTTTCCTCTGTTTTTTATTCTACTATTTGCACTTCAATCCCAAAAGAGAAATGAAAGAGTATATATTTCAAGGCACCGGTTCAACACAGTGATCTCCCTCTAGTTTTCTACTGTAGGTTAAGAAATTTATAAGCTATCATAAGAATTGTCAAACTAGATCAGACCCATGGTTCATCTAGTCCAGTATCCAGTCTCTGACAGTGGCCAGCACCAGATGCTTCAGTGAAAGCTGCAAGAACCTCGTAGTAAGAGTATGTGGGATAATCTGCCCCCCTCATTAGGTCCCATCCTGGTCTCCAACAGTCAAACTAGCTTGAGCCCTGAAGCATGAAACAAAATCCAAGTCTGGTTTTCCATGGCTCCTGAGAAATACCCACTAATCTTCGTTATTTTCTTTTTCACCATTAAAGGGATTTTTAGATTCGGTTTCCCAGTGCAATAAAACTAAAAATAGTCAATAATATCTGGCAACAGATAAAACACACAAATTATTTTATTGAATAAGGGTATTTGTTACATTATCATGCTTCTATTAAAAACAAAACAAAATCAGAAGCTGAGGTCTTTCATGAAAAGGTTTCCTGTTTCATAGACAAAACATCTTCTGGAATAGTTCTTTTCTTTCTGTTTTGAATAAACTGATTAAATTCGGTTGGACTGATCTCTTCCCCCCCACCCCCAATCTTTTGTCAGGGGAAAAACAAAAAACAATTTCTGGGAATTTCTTTTTGTAAAATAGCATGTGTGTATGTCAGGAAAAAAAAAATCTGGATTAGTATGTACTTAATAAGCAATAAACTCACAAAACCCCAGTCCTGCAACTTATCTTTATGCACTGAGTAGCTGCGTTGACTTCTGTGGGACCATTCACAGTGCATAAAGGTAAGCACATGCATGCGTCTTTACAGAATTAGGGAATGAGGTCCAGATCCGGAAAAGATTTACATACAAGAGTTTGACTGCAATGGGATTGCTTACATATGTAAAGCTAACCACATGCTTAAGTCTTTGCAGGATCAGAGCCTAAGTAACTTTCAGCTACTTGAAAGCCAGTTTACAACAGGTGAGTGTGAGAAAGACTCTGGGAAGCACAGAAGTGCTGCTTTATTCTTACAGCGCGGGGTGGGGTGGGGTTAACAGGCTGAGTGGCTGCATAAAAGAGAACCTTCACTCCTGCCTGCAAATCACAGAGCAGACCACATCCCACCCCTGAATAGGCTGGCATAGAAGGGACCATAGGCAGAAGAAGCAGAGATTCTAATCAGCAAGCACCAAGGTGGATCCACTGACTATGAACTACCATATGGTGGGTGTAGAAGGGCAGCCATCTTTATTCTGACCCAGAGGCTGAGATCAGCTACAGAAGGACTGCATTGCAGCCTGTCCCTGGGGTGAGAAGCTGAATTCCTTCCTTCCATCCATCCACCCCTAGTTAGTCATCAGGCAAAAGCCAAAGCAATCAACCACACAGTCAATTTTCAAAACTCTATGTAATAGGTTAACTGTGCAAAATTCCTATATTTACACAAATGAAACTGCATTTGTGCACACCTACCAAATAACTGCGTATGAAAACAAGTTTGTGCACACAAATACAAGAATTTGAATATGCAGGTAATGAACATTACAAGCAAATGAAGAATTTTAAACTTACAAAATGAACGTACCCACCTTTTGCACAATTCCTGTGTTGTCTCTTTTTCAAAGTACGACCAATAATGTGTACTTGCTGACAAAAAAGTTGTTTTACAGAAATGGAGATTTGTTTGTTCAGATTAATCCTTATCTTGGAGTTAGGGAATAAAATATTAAGATGGATGCTTTTAAAAAAGTACCTTCTAAATGGGACTTAGAAACTTTTTGAAAAATTTACCCATGCCTTTGATTTTTATAGATTTGTTTGTCAATATGGATTATTATTAAGACCTATACTGAACTGCTACTAGTGAAATGTGCTTTTAAAAACTTTTATGTTATTTAAAACCTAACTAGACAACTATAAAAAATAAAGCTCACTATTATTGGCTTATATCCACTGAGGATAGTTTTGATGTTCTTTCAGAAGCTCTAATGCTATTAAACCATTTGTTTATATGACTACTGTACTACTACATTGTTTTTATGCCAAATCTGACAGCACTTACACCAAAGGATATGCATATCACCACGTATGAGAGGAAACATCAACAAGCTTTACTTTAAGTGCTAACAAAAGTTATTCCACACTGACATTGGATAAACTTTCTTTTTATTCACTCTTGGACATGGAAAATCTTGACAAGAGACACAAAACACTTTGGCTGGTTATACAAATTAAAAACAGAAGGTTTGACTATGCATGACTGAATTAAATAGCTATAGCCCCTTTCACAGCTAGAAGGTTATTACCTTAAGGACCTGATCCAAAGCACATTGATTTCAATGGAAAGTCTCTCACTGGCTTCAATGGGGTTTGGCTCAGACCCTAAAAAAAGCAACAAACAGAATTTTGAGACAAATTTTTAGCCTCCTTGCAACTTTGGCTAGGCAAACTGGTTTGGCATGAAAATGGCCAGATTTACTCTGAAGGGAAGTTATTTTTTTCTTGTTCTCTATAATATTACTTTTAAAAGTTACCCCAATTAAAACTGATGACTGTCCAAATTTTCTTTGGGTCCCTGATAAGTTATTACTACCCCTTCAAACTTTCTAAAAGGAAACCTCTCTTTTTGAAAACTAGTGTATCAGCTACATTTGGGGGGGAAAGCTTATAGTTAAGCAAAGTTACTAACAACTCGTGTCTAATTATAATGGGAGGGTGTACACAAGTATAACAAAATGTCAAATGTTAGGAGAGTGTGGTATTTTGTGGACTCATTCCAGTAGCCAGAGATTTCTCATTAAACCCAACTCAGCAAGAGAAAAAACTGAATAGCTCTCTGGTATCAGAAGTATAAGGAATGAAAGTATTGGGGCTAAACCAGCTTGAAGGGAAACTGGCATGAGGTTCTCAGTAGAATTGTGAACACAATCCTGCCCCAGAGATTTGTTACAAAATAAAAAGAAAACTGCAACGTTCATTAAGAACCATCCATCTCATACAATGATTAAGGGAGGTGTCCTGTAGAAAATACGGTCTATAATTCTGTAATACAACATATAGCAAACTGTATATACCCAATACGGCAGAGTTAAGGGTGTGCTGATAAAAAAATGTCAGAGTAGGAGTTGAGTACTTAACTTTGCAGATCTAAATGTTCTTGTGTTGCAGGTTTGGGGGTGGGGTGAGGGACTTGTATGAAAAAAATCTCACACTGCACATTTTAAAAAAAATATCCCTGATGTTGGCGAGTGAGTAATGGGGGATAAAGAGGAATACTTACAATGACTCCAACTGTGCCATTTTTCCACACCATTTACTTTAATTAAAACAATACTCTCAGCACATATGTTGGCTGCTCTCTCCCCTCCTTAGTATAAAATTAATAACACTAGCCTGATGTGATGAATAAATTACACGGCAGTCTGACCGTCTGTGGCATACATGTAAAGCGGAATGAGATTGGGAAATGTGAAGCCTGCAGGAGGATGGTATGGTTCTTTGACTCACATTGGGAGGATGAATAGGGAAGGTAGAATGGAATTTCCAATTCATATAGGGAGGGCAAATGGAGTAGTTCAAGTTTTCTGTCTCAGAGGGAATGGGGGGAAGGCTTCTGTTTCTGGACTGTAAAGTATGTGATGAAGAAGATGAGATGTGTAGTCTCTTGACCATAGAAAGAAGCGGGAATGGGGGGAAAGGGCCAAGTCTGTATAGGGAGCGTAAGAACTGAAGTGTTAGTACCCCAGTGCAAAATGAGCAGATATAAACAGAAGACAACCTGTGATTAAGTCTATGGGCTACACAGTGGTGATCTGAGAAGCTATGCATCTCATGTTCAAAATGTATATAACCCAGTGTGAGTAGGTATAAAAGACTTTTTCTGTTTCATAGGTTCATGCTGGGCAAGGATTGAAGGGTAGAGTTAAAGTTGGTTTTGGAACATACAATATTTCATAAGTGCAGATGTATGTATTGTAAGTGATTGTTGGAACTGTGGTTGTATTTGAATATACATCTACCTTCCCTTAACTACTTATTTCTATACTTCTAAATGCTGTTACTGAATATCTTTTAGTTAAACTTTAGCTTCTTTGACCTACATATGTTTAAACTTTGGTGCCAACTAGCCACTAAGGATAACAAAGGTTTACACAGCTCCTTCTGTACTCAAAATATCTTAAAGCACTTTACAAAGTCATAAGTTAAACACTGGTAGTACAGTGACTGCAGTAGGCAAATAAAACAGCTATTATGCACTCAGTAGCAGCTCCCAATCCTGCAACATGCTCAGCACTTTGTGGGAGCTGTGCAGCACTCCTATCTCCCACTGAAACAAAAAGAAGTAGAAGGACTCAGTGCCTCAAAGGAGCTGATCAAGCACTAAAAGAGGGAATGTTGCTGAACACACCAGGTTCTTCCCTGAATTCTTTGAGCAGTGCCAAGAGACTTAACATCCATTGTTTTTTGTATGATGCATAACCAGAGAATGGATATTACTGTAATGGAGCTGCATGAGATATTAGTACTACATAAACGAACTCTAAACAAACCACCAAAAAGGTACTTTTAGAACTTCTGGTCAATTCTGCTGGTGTCAAAAAAAAAAAAAAAAATCAGATGGGTTGGTTAATTTATTTGGGTATTAGATATGAGAAAAACATAATTCATACATTTCACACAATTTTAAGCACATGCTTAAGTCCCATTTACTTCAATGAGACTTAAGCGCAGGCTTCAATGCTTTGCTATAATAAAGTCACAGACATAATCCTGCCTCAACAAGAAACCAATGGCAAAAATCCCATTGGCTTCAACAGATGAAGGATCATTTCCCAAACATATTGATTCTCCACTGTATTGTTGATTCTCCACTTACGTAATGAAGGGGCATGGGAGAAAAATGTGGGATGGGAATCAAAATTAGAGTAAAGAAAAAATGTTCCTAAATGCTTTATGCTTAGTAACTACTTGCCATGTATGAGCTTTGTCTGGGGATTTTAATTATAAAAGCAGGTTTGGAAAACAATGTTTCTCTATTCAGACCTTTTTCATTAGCTGTAGAGAGTTCTTCCTGAATTATATTTTTCAGGTGCCTATGACACAAAGATATATGGACCAAAAAACCCCATGAAAGTTGAACATATTGAGGAAAAACTTCTGTCTGGGTCACAAACTAAAGTTCTTAAAGAAATATATTTATTCAGAATTCTTTTACCATTATGTTAAACTCAAATTCTCTCAAAAGGCAACGTTCTTTAAATTAAGCTTAAAGGAAAAAAAACCTCAAATTCTGCTTTGAACCGAGTCCTTCCTGCATTATTAAAGATCAGCATAAAACATTTACAGAAACATGTAGTTTTTGTTTTGTGTTGTTTTGTTTCTGAAAAGGAAATGTCAGTTTCTTCACCTCAAGCAACATCCTTTTAAAAGTGACATGAGCCAACTGCTACTGACATTTTCTTTAGGAAACCTAATGCGACATATTTATAGATTTTTGAAGCAGTAATAAGCAGAGCAAATACATGCAGGTTTGTTTTTCATATGGTGAAGAGGAAAAAACTGTCTAAGTACAATCCAGATTGATATTGACTACCTAAACAGTGCATCAACTGGTTCCAGGAAGCACTGCTGTTTTAGGTAAACCACCCTGTGATACTCCAAGATTGGTCTGCTATATTTATGAAATTTGTTTCCTGTTTCAGGACATTATTCAGCAAGTCTTTAAATCCATCTATAACAATTGCCTTAGTCCTTCTCAACTCTTCCAAACACTGAAATAACTAATCAACACAGATTCACACCATAACCCCTATCCTATGAAGACTTATGCATATGCTTAATTTTAAGCATGTGAGTAGTCTCACTGAGTTTCAGTTTAAATTCTGTCTGCAGGATCAGGACCTAATTCATGTAAAAGCCTTGACTTCTCCAACCCCTGAAATGTAACAAAAATTGTTATAGACTTATAGGAAGTTTGTAAAGTTCCGAGATATATGTAGATTAGACTTATCTTGCGGCATTCTTTTCAAAGAGGACATAATATTTTAGGACCAGACCTCCATGCATATATCAAATCTTACTGCAATTATCATCATGCTACCAGCCCTATAATCTATGCATGGATTTGTTAAGGTGTGGGTATATAATTAGTATACATTCTCTTGTTCACTAGAGTATTTTCTCAGTGCATTTATTGGAATTATTTCAGATTTATATTAAACAAAATAAATCATTACCTCACTTGTGATTCCCCTACTTAGAAAATCTCTATTTAACCATCTATGTAAACCAATCTTTATATAGTGTTACATTTTAATGAAGACGTCTGTCCTTTTACCAGACTGGTACAGCAAAGGTTGAGATTAGGGAGGATAATTTTCTACTGTGATTACAAAACTGTGAAGTAAAGAGTTAAATTTTTGCTCTCTCCATGTTAGTATGTTTCAGTTACCAAAAGGCAAAATTCTGGAAAAAACAAATCCTTAAATACCTTGAGGATTACAATGACCTAACGGCACTATAGTGTTTGAGGCACCTAGGGCCTCAATCTGAAGGCGTTTATACTTGTTTTGTTGGAAGTAGCAGTACAAATTGTAACTTGTGTAAGAGTGTTAATGGAGTATTATTCTTGTTACAGAGCATTGATTTTACTGTCTGACACAGAACAAGGTAGCTAACCATCTAAACAACTTCCTAGAACCAGGTTACAATCCACTCCCTCAACCACAAGGCAACAGCAGAGACGGATTAGCACCTGCAAGGATAGCAAATAAACAAACCTGCCTTTGTAACTGAAACAGGAGAACAATTTGTACATTTTCCATCTCCCTTCCCCCGGTTAACCAGCGCAGGGTTCAATATCAGTATGAAAGGCGTGGGGTGGGGAAACTAAGGCTTTGCAGCATTTGATGTCGTTACACCACCACCCCACTTGTTCAATCCGGATCCACAGCTAGCGATGAAAGGAGTAGGACGGAGCCTTGCCGGTGACATGCAGCGGCCCATGCAAGCCCGCTGTTGCACGCCACCACCCCCTTCCCCACCAGCAGCCACCCAGGCCCCCTCCCACTGACACCATGCCCCTTCTCCATCCCGGGTGCCAGCCCCTCCGGTGCCCGGACAGCCCCTTACTGCCCAACCCTCGGGAGCTGCGGTGCCCGCATAGCTCTCCCGCTGCCACCCGCCCCTAGCCAGGCTGCTGTCTACGAGTCCCTCCAGGCTGGCGGCCGGCAGGATCCGGCCCTAGAGGGGGCGAAGGAGCCCGGATCCCTGAAGGAGCAGCTGTCACAGCCCCGCACCGCCCCGGGAGGGAGCAGCCAGGCCGGTCTGCAAGGGACGAGCCGCGCGCACTTGCCTCTGGCCCGGGGACTCCGCGCTCCAGCCCAATTGCACCCCCACGGTGAGTTCCGGGGCTGCCCGAGCGCCCAGCCGGTGCAGGCTGCAGCCTCCGGCTCGGCTCGGCTCGGCTGCCCTCTCCCTCCGGGCTGGGCTTCCCCTGCCAGCCCGGCGTGGACAGGCCGGTCCCGTCTCTGGGCAGCGGTAAGACCCCGCCGTCCTCCTGCTCCTGGCAGGCTAGGTGAAGTTACGCGCCGAGCCGGCCCAGCCTCCCTCCCCTCCAGCCCTGGCGCTCTGCGCGCCTCCCAGACACAGGGCTGCGCCGCCGGCTGAGGCCCCGCCCGGCAGCAGCCCAGGCTCTTCCCCTTCCTCCACCCCCGCCAGGCTCGCACTGAGCGCCGGGCTTCATCGCCTGCCCACTTACCCGTCGCCAGCCCTCTGGGGGAGCGGGGCTGCTTTGCGGCTGCCGGGCCGCGCGAGCAGGGACAGGGGGTCCCTGCCCAGGCGCCAGCCCGCACGGCCACAGCTTCACCCAGCGGCGGGGAAGGTTCCACGAGGTTCCCGCACCTGTGGCCTTGAAGGAGGGAATGTTTGGGGGAGAGGGCGGCACGCTGCTGGGAGGAGATACACGCAGCAGGTGCGTAACTTCACAGCGCCAGGATCAAGGCTCCGGTGGCAGGTGTTTTAACACAAAACTCTCCTCCCTGCATCGCGCAGCGATGTAGAATATGGCACCCCCTTCAGGCTCGTTGTGGTGTACGCCTCCTCTCTTGCCTTATGCTTAGATTGTAAGCTCTTTGGGGGCTGGGAATCGGCTTTTCCTTCTGTGTTTGTACAGCTGCTAGCACAAATACAGGACTGTCGTATAAATATTAATAATAAATATAATCGAAAATGCAATAGGCTATTTCATGTACTATATATTAGGCCCTTGTAGTCTGTTCATATTACAGTATGATCTAGTGTAGTGGTACAGAAACTTTTAGTCACGCCTCCACCCCCACCTCTGTTGTGCCCCATTGCCACCCTTACAGCTGTGCTGCTGCCAGTGATAGCACTACCTTCAGAACTGGGTGGCCAGAGAGCGGTGGCAGCTGGGTGGGCCATTCATATTGCTTGTGGCATGGCAGGGCTATTTTTTTAATCCTGCTTTCCTCCTGCCCTGCAATACTTCATTTTTATTCCGCTCTTGGTATTATGGGAGCAGGTCCTGTGGGACTCACAGGATCCCAGTTTCTTTATGCCCCCGGAGAGAAGCTCTTATGTCCCCCCCTGGGGGGTACGCGCCTCTCCCCCTCCAGTTTGCGCACTACTGATTTAGTGGATTGACGATGGGACTGGAATCCAGGAACTCATGACTCCTGAGACAATGACTCATATTAATGACTTTGGGGAAGCCATTTAAAGTCTTTGTTCACCCATTAGCACTAATAATGCAAAGAATTGAGGATTAATTAATGTTTGTGCAGTGCTTTGTTGTGCAAACCATTATAGAAGTGCAACGTTATAAAAATGCTTACATACAGTAATACAAATAGTAAATAATTTATGTTTATTTTCAGAAGGAAGAACTATACTTCTTCCCATGATTTCATGACCTGTCTGTAAAACCAGATTAAAACTCCATACTTGTGTGAATGTTTGCTGTATGGATATGTTCCCAAACTCAGAGAAGTTCAGGAGCCATTTTAGATTTCTTTCATTCCCAAAGCAAGGGAATGTCCCTCAAAACTAAAAACATACGTATATTCTGAGGTGATACCTTCAAAGAAAGCTACTTTTTGTGGAGAAGGGTATTCAGCAAAGAGGTACATCCTGAAGCATAGCTAGCTCAAGCAAAACTGAGGCTCACAGCAAAGTCATTCAGGTGAGCCCTATCCACTCTTACAAGGCCCAAATTCTGTCCATGAACTTCTCCACCACATCCTTCACCTATCTCAATGATTCTGCCGTACCACATAGGGGTATCCATTTGGGGGAGAGAAAAGGTACTGGAGGAGGCACAAAGGCAATGCCCAAAACGATGCATGTATGAAGGAAGTTAAAGAAACAAGGAATGAATATTTCCCGTTAAATAGGATGAGTGGAGTGGGAGGAGCTTGCACCAACCAGTGCTGTGATCAAGGAAACATCTTGATTCCTTAGGGGGCTCAGCTTATCGCCACAAAATGAGCTATTGTGTCATGTCACTGGAGCATGAACAATTATTGCTATACTACCCTTTGAACGTAAGCAGCCATAGTTCAAGAAGCACTAGATGGAAGATCTTGGGAGGTTGGGCCCATTTTTATTCCTTGTTGAATGGACCCATACTCAGACCACACAAACTAGATAATGTTATCTCAGTATTTACTACTGTAAATTAATGATATCAGATATGCTGACTCATGCATGTAGAATTACAGAAAGTCCAAAGGGAACTATACAAAGTATGTTTGTGTTGAAGACCTTGTATCATTTCAAAGTCCTGCTTTCATTTCTGGTTTCTCCTTTCATTTGGGTCTTTATCTTCAGTAACGCTCACAGTGACAGGCAAGAGAGAGAAGTTGCAGCCTAGGTTTATCCAGTGGACTAGTTATCCAGTTCAAAGCCTCCTTAGGTCAGTCTAGGGAGATACGTGGCAGGTACAGCTATTGGCAGTAGCTTCTGGGCCTTTCATCTCCCCTTGTTTCCTGTAGAGGCAGGGAGGCCTACCCTGCTTCTCCTGTTAGTAGTACCACTGTCCTCAAAATGCCATGGACAGGAAGAAGAGCTGCCAGCTGCTTGCCCTGCACTCCTTCCTTTGCAGTCCCCTCAGAGTGGCAAATTTGTTTCATATTCCACCAGAAGTCTGCAGTATTGCTGTCATAAACAGATAGTTAAGGGTTAATGTCTCTTTTACCAGTAAAGGGTTAAGAAGCTCAGTGAACCTGGCTGACACCTGACCAGAGGACCAATCGGGGGACAAGATACTTTCAAATCTTGGTGGAGGGAAGTCTTTGTTTGTGCTGTTTGTGTTGTTTGCTCTTGGGGCTAAGAGGGGGCCAGACGTACAACCAAGTCTTTCTCAAATCTTTCTGAAACAGTCTCTCATATACAAAATAGTAAGTACTAGCTAGAAAAGGCGGATTAGGCTTATGTTTGTTTTCTTAACTTGCAAATGTGTATTTTGCTGGAAGGATATTTTACCTCTGTTTGCTGTAACTTGTATCTTAGGCTAGGGGGGAGGGAGTCCCTCTAGTCTATATAAGCTGAAGATTTTCACTGGTATCAGCAGAAAGCAACATCATGGCTGTTCCTGTGTGGAAGGGGTTTTCACTCCAGGGCTCCCCATTAATGCAGCATTTGGGTAGGTAACCTACCCAAATGCTGCATTAATGGGGTGGAAAGAAAGGGGCTTCACCCCTACTATCCCCTGCTTTCTGGGAAAGGGGATCCTAGGCACTATTGATCCCTGCAAACAATGCAGCCATGTGGGGGTGAAAGGCATCCTCCAGATGCCTAAGCTCCCCCTCACTCCTGCTGAGGCAAATAGGATCACATCAGCTTCTTCCTCCTACTACAGGATGATTCTCTGGAGTGCCTCAAGCAGGAAGAGTTGTCTGCCCTGCTTCCCCCGTCCCAGTCTCCTACTATATTATCAAGAGTTCTTTTGATCATGAGTGGGAGGTTTTTTTGTTTTGTTTTTTTGTACAGCACCAGTTATTGGAATAAAAAGATTGCATTAATCTCAGCTTTATTTAAACAAAGTAACTTCCTAGCCTTCTGTTGGGGAGTAAGGCTTGTAAATGTGGAGTGAGTGCATCCTAGTGGCTCACAAAGAAAATAACTTATGTAAGATGATTTTTTTAACCTAGTCTCATGATGACGTTTTGGTGATTTGACTCCTGATTTTTGAATGCTTGGTGTTGGCAAGTCAAGGTAAGTTTCCCTGGAAGGGGTTTTTATTTCACATACAGCAGTAGTTCTCAAATTTTGTACTGGTGACCCCCCCCCTTATAGATTAAAAACACTTTTTTATATATTTAACACCATTATAAGTACTGGATTGAAAGCAGGGTTTGGGGTGGAGGTAAGAGCTTGCAACCCCCTAAGAGGTCCTGACCCCCAGTTTGAGAACCCCTGACATACAGACTGTGTGTGACTAAGCTGGAGGACTGAGTCACTTGAAGACCCTCCACAAACCAAGTGTGTGTGCAGGCACATGCCCTTTGAAAGTCTGAGGTGCGTGTGATCCCATTACACCCTTCTTTACGCAATTTGAGTTACGTGAATAGTGTAACTCAAATCAACGTAGCTTAGATCTGCTTACCACAGGTCCGCACTATGCAATCCGTCGACTCCCCTTACACTTCTCGATCAGGTGGCATACAGAAGTCGACAGGAGAACCAGCAGTCGATTTAGTGGGTTTTCACTAGACCTACTAAATTGCCCACCAATGCATCGATTGCTGCAGAATTGATCCTACAGTAAGTGTAGACAAGCCCTCAGTTATTTCTCATCAGAGGAAACATACACTTGGTGGAATGGACTGAATTTGTTTAATTGGAGCCAGTGAGGCCATGGTTTGTTGAGCCTAGACTCTCCCCTGGCCCCACTGGCTGCTTTTACAAAACTAGACACTGTTCTTAAGGGATTTCCTTGCTTTATGCTGACTAGTTGCAGGCTTAGTTTTTCTTAACTAAGATGACAATACCTTGTTGAACATTTTCCTACTGCTTTTCAAGCACAACTCAGATCCATGTGAGCTCAGCCAAGAGAATGAGTTCTTGACCCCCTTCTGAGGAAAGAAACATATGTGTTTAAGCTGCTGATGTGATGCTTCCTGGTGTGACGAACTGGGAATGTTCTTAATGTTTTCTCTGAATACTGTGTTGGTGCCTCAGTGTCCCCTATGCAGTTCTTAAGTATCTAGGTGGTGGGATAAGGGTATATGGTTGCTGCAGAGCAAAGGGCCAGTGTACATAAATGCCTGACGCTCTGTCTCCTAGCGACTGGGCCTGGGCCCCTCCTCTGAAAAGGTGCCAACTGAAGGTGTTGGAGACAAAGAGATCAGGTGGCCTCCTGGCCTGGGAAAGAGACAAAGGCCAGAAAGGAGGGGCTGGAGGGGTTTTCAGTCTGGAGCTGGCTGGGGACGAGGAGTGAAGTGCAGACGTGGGTGTCTGGCTCACTGCCCCCCAAAATGAACCCGGCTGAAGGATCCCGTTCGCTGTACCTACAAGCTCTGTTTTAGACTGTGTTCCTGTCATCAAATAAACCTCTGTTTTACTGGCTGGCTGAGAGTCACATCTGACTGCGAAGTGGGGGTGCAGGACCCGGTGGCTTCCCCAAGACCACGCCTGGGTGGACTTGCTGTGGGAAGCGCACGGAGGGGCACAGGAGGCTGAATGCTCCAAGGAAAGACTCAGGAGGTGAAGCCATGTGAGCTTCTTGCCCTGGAGACATTCTGCTCTGAGGGAGACAAGACTCCACAAAGTCCGGATTGGCTTGATGGGGGAGCAATTCCAAAGCATCACCCAGGGACTCTGTAACACCCAGGGGTACCCAGCGTTGTATGGCACCTCACTACCACCTGCTTTTCGCATGAGGCAGTCGTGTCTGTGCCAGCTGTGAATCAGCTCCCTGACTCTACCAGCTTCTGTCAATACAAGCACTCCCTTCTGCGCCTCTGCAGGCCTTGTTTTCCCTGTAAGGGTTAGTGACAGGCACATGCCAACTCCTGAGCATCCCTCTGGAGTGCTCATCCCCCATTCCACTGATCACTCACAGAACGTTCAGATTTGCTACTCCCAAAGGAATTGTGTACAACAGCATGCAAGATTCAATGCAGGATCATCACTCTACTTAACACACTGCATATATAATGAAAACTAGTATTAATTTATTATCAAAGAACAGAGATTCAAGAGATAGAAAGTAAGAATATTGGAAACAAATGGTTACATATAAAACAAGATCATCACATGCTTTCTAGAGCCTTAACTTAACAAACAAGATAGGTTACCTCAAGTCCTTTTCACAGCATTTGGCTGAGATCCCTCCCCATTAGATCGAGCTGTCTGACTGCTTGTCCTTACAGATTGACAGAATATCTGGGGAATCATCAGCACTGCAGATATAGTTTCAAAAGTTAATTGTCTTACTCCCAAACAGGATAATCCCGACCCTGCTGGTTTTGTTTTTTCCTCCAGCCCCGGCAATTTGTTGATTAGCATTTTGCTCGAACTGTAAGTAGGCATCCATTGTGAAACATACAATATTTAATTTCCACATGACCAGCCAGAGAGAGACAAGCATTTCTCTTCCCCTCGCCTGTCAAGAGTAGGTGAATTGCCTTTTAGTGACCTGTCTTCACTCTCAAACCCAGAGAACAAATTTTTAGTAAATATACACACTTAACTCTTCACATATTTGCTGCATAAACATTTCACAATAATTATAACCCATGTGACACAGGCTTTTATTAGAGACTTTAATGACATTCTTTGATGGACTAGTATGCAGATATCAGACCCTCGGATCCCTTATGCACCCCTTTCCCCTCTGCCTTTTGGCATCAAGAGGACCTTGCGTCACAATTGACCTGATTGTTCTCAAATGAACCAAGGCATTTTTATCCACTTCTGGGACTTAGGATATCTTCAGTTGAAAAAGAAGATTGTAAAGCCAATGATCCAGGCAATTAATCCAGTCACATTTATAGTGTGCTCAGTCTTTTGGATTCCTGCCTCCAAGACCTCATCTTCCTAGCCATCAGAGAACTCTTCAATTTGTTCTTTTCAATCAGCAATAAGCTTTCTTTTCAATCAGGATAAGCTTTCTTTTTGGCTTAACTGTAGAGTAAGCGTATACATCTATTTGATGGTGCTGATGTCAGCCCTGGGACAGCAAGTTCTCAATATATAACTCGTCACTATTTCCTATATTCTGAAGATAATTGGCTAATCTAGGCCATGTCCATAGGGCTGGCTTGGATATGCACATAACCAAAGTAACTATTTTTCAAGGCCTACAGATGGGTAACTTGGTCTGCTGTCAGTCCATCACTTTGCAATTCTGGATGGCCTGTTTGAGCACCTGAATGAAAAATATGCTTACAACAGTGGACAATACTATCAAGGTGCAGATGCCAGTCTCTTCATGGCTGAGAGCAGTGACACTGTATCCAGCAGTGTCTTCAGGTTCTGCAGAATGTTGAATTCTGTTTGCATTCAATCCTGCTTCAATTGAATTCAATTTTGAAATTCTCACTGATTCCAGTGGGAGCAATTTCAGGCTCTTTGTGCTGTACAGAAGACATATTGAAGGTAATAGAGTATCAAGAGCTATTATATCAAGGTGAACTATGGAAAATCAGAAAAATCTATGTTTAAAGCAAGGAAACCTAAGTCCTTCAGGATCCATTCCACTAGTACAGTAACAGTTTCCTAAGGTAAAGGAGCAGAATCTTCTGTAGCTGTATAGAGGGGAAATATTAAACAGCACTTCTCACCTTTGCCAAATATTAAGCTGTGTAACTACTGTATAAGTAATGGAAACTTTTTTGTCCATTATCTTCTAGCGAAGTGGTTGTCAGATAGCTAGTGGCCATTAATTCCTTGCTAGCTTTTGTGCTATTGCTTTGGAAAGGTTCCAAGCACCACTAAGGGATAATACCAAGAGAAGAATATTTTCCTTTTTATTTCTCCAGGTTCTCAGGTACTAGACAGGGATACCCTACTTGACTTATTTTACTGGTTGCTAAGACTTAATTTTGATTTGTTATGATTAGTTTATTATGTTTATGGAGTTACTCTTTCTAGCCGTGATCAAATAATTCATAAAGAATAATTTAATCAATTAATTTAATCTCATAGATGTACTGCAGGAAAAAAGCACAGAGTGTCATTCTTAAATATATCAAAACTTTTTCATGTGTACAGCTAGCTATGTGAAATCGGAGCTATGTTGCTTCAGGGCTGCCCAGAGTGGGGGGCAAGTGGGGCAGCGAGCCCTGGCCCAGCAGCGGTCCAGGGGTTTGGCGGCATTTCGGCGGTGAGGGGCACTTCAGTGCTGCCGAAGATGCAGAGTGACTGAAGGGCCCCCCGCCACCGAAATGCCACCAAAGACCCAGACCACCGCCGGGTGAGCACAAGCGCCGCAGCTCCCCCACTTTGCCCCAGGCCCCCTGAATCTTCTGGGTGGCCCTGTGTTGCCTACTCATGATTGGCCATATAAGTTAGATGGTATCGATTCTGTGCCTTAATTATATGAGTGTATATTCGATAACCACTTCCTGGGGATGATGTTCAAAGAAAGCAAGTTCAAAATATGCTTTCTATGAGCATTTCTGTTCAAAGAACTCAGATGAATCTTAGTAAAAAATTAACACAAAACTTGGCTGAAGTAAATGTGTTTAAAGACTTGAACAAATATTCATAGCACATCTTTATGCAGCATTCTCCTAGTTCTACTTTTTTTAGAAGAAGAAACGTAACTGAAATCCTTGAACTAATTAACTCATTATATAATAATAATGCCTTTTTCATATATCCTTAAGCTAGATTGTGGAATTTACACTGAATCTTGGCTTTATAAAAGTGTTACTTATTTCCTAATAACGCCCATAACCTAGCATACATAATAAACTATATTAATCTATCACAAGTGGACTTTAATATTATTGTTTGCACTGTTGTTGTCCCAGGATGTTAGAAAGACAAGGTGGGTGGAAGAAGTATCTTTTACTGGACCACCTTTTGTCCTTAATTGCACTTCCTCTATATAGTTTGAAATACAAAATTATACAAACAAAGTACAATGAGACAGAATAGCACCTATATTTTCCCATAACTTTCAACTCAATCTTTGTTATTCTTCCCTCTGAAAGCCACACCTTCTTTTCAAGGGGCAGAATCTAAACAATCTCAGCTGCAACAAACTAGCTCCATTATGATAGCATCTCTCTGAGTTGTCCGTGAATCCTGGCTTGAAATTAGCCCCTGTGAAACCTCCACACTATTGTCTGGCTCCTCTTAGAGGCACCACTGGGGCAGAGGGCATCCCCTCCATTGGCACTGAGGACCTTGTAAACCCTTTCACACTTACACATGATAAGACATTTTACCCAGTGAGAAAAGAACCAATTTTGTTTTTAAACCCTTCTGTCTAGACATTTGTTTTCTCCCTCTTAAAAAAATCGTCTAAACTTCCCTGAGTCAAGGATGTTTTACTCAGGGTATGTCTACACTATGGGATTATTCCGATTTTACATAAACCGTTTTTTTAAAACAGATTGTATAAAGCCGAGTGCACATGGCAACACTAAGCACATTATTTCGGCGGTGTGTGTCCATGTACCGAGGCTAGCATCGATTTCCAGAGCGTTGCACTGTGGGTAGCTATCCCGTAGCTATCCCATAGTTCCC